>NC_134083.1:117899927-118064927 GCF_000715075.1 Nicotiana tabacum
ATCGCATTGGGGAGTTGAAGAAATTTTTTGGAAGTGCAGGGCATTTCTGCGGTCCGTTATGCGGTCGCAGAACTGATCTGTGGACCGCAGATTGAAGCAGAAACTTGGGCAAAATTTTGAACTGTTATGCGGTCCATTATGCGGCCACATAACCCATCACAGACCCAACATGAAATTTTCTGGAGGGAAGTTCTGCGGTGCATTATGCGGCGCATTATGTGACCGCAGAATTGGTCAACAGACCGCAGACCGGTCACAGAATGAGGTAGAATTGCCCAGTTCTGGAAGGCCATTGTGCGGTCCATTTTTTCGGACCGTAGAAACATTATGTGGTCGCATATGCAACCGCAGATCTGTGTCGGGACTTCATTTTTCTAAATGTTTTTACACGGCCCTATTTTGATTAAAAGCCTTTGGGGCTCGTTTTGAAAGTGAAATCTGATATTTTAGAAAGAAGGAAGACTTTTCTAGAGAGAGAGAGAAGGAGACCCTAGGTTAATTGTTCATTGATTCTTGCCCAATACTTGGAGAACTCATAAGGAAAACTCACAAGGTCTTCATCCAAGAGGTACGGTTCTAACCCTAGTCTTCAATTTTGGGTTTAGGTATAAGATGGGTAATTGAGAGTGTGATTCTTGGGTATGAGAGTTGTTTATTTAACATGCATGTACTATCAAGGGTAGTGGAAAAATTGTTCAGCTCTTTTGGGTAAACTTTGGGTAGAAGGATGAAATAATCCACCATAAGAGGGACCTTGAAACCTTAATGCACACCTAGTGTTTGATAAAATGCTCAAGTGAGCTAGAACTATGAACTCCTTCCTAATTTGTGTTCAATTTTGCTATATTTCTTAATAGATTGACAAGGCTAAGAATTCCGTAATATTGTAGTAATTTAAAAAGCTCGAGGCGAGGTAAGTTGGCTAAACTTCTCTCTTACAATTGAATTCCCACGACGATCTTATAAGTCCCGAGTGGTCCATTATGAATTGACTTTTTTGAATAAGTTTTGTGTGTGTATGTGTGTGTGTGTGTGTGTGTGTGTGTGTATATATATATATATATATATATATATATATGAATATGTTCAAAATGTGTTCCGGAATATTCTTATCATATTGTGTTATTCTTCGGAATAATATTTGAAGTATGAGTTTGTAGTAAAATGTTGTGACTTCAAGTCAAGTCCAAATGAAAGTGATCACACCAAATTGTACAAGAAATCACATGTGCCTAAGACACTAATTTGCTCATGTATGTATTTAAAGTCATAATTTTAAAGGCCTTGTTGTTGATTATCCATGATGATGTTTCAAAGTGAAATAGTGAGCATGAATTATGAAGTACGGCCTACGTGCCAAGAATGATATTGCGTTATGGCCAATGGTGCCAATAAAATGAATGACATGTAAAAGAATTGAAATGAGTGGTAAATCATTTTAATAATAAATGTATTGGGATTATCGTTTGGCCACCGAGGAAAGGTAGGTTAAAACAACCTAACCCCGAAACTACACGTGCTGGTGTAGGAGTGATTGAGGGATAAGTCCTCGTGTTAATGTGATGAGACTGTTTTCCCCTCATATGGGATGAGATTGGTGTGTTGAGATGTTTTCCCTTAAATGGGATGGGATTATTGCAAGCGAAATGTGATGTGATGTCGACCCACACGGCATTGTGGTGAGATGGCTTACTAATGAAGACTTTCAACACAATGGATTTTTTTCAAAGAAATTGAGTAAAATGATTGACAATCTAAGCACAAGTTAAAATCATAAACGAGTAACACATCATTTATTCTTGAAATACTTTTCCCCAAAAGGGCATTACAAAATTTCAACTCATGAATATATAATAGCCCAAAACACATTCAAAATACTTAGAAAGCATAGCATTAGTTAAAACAACCACATTTGGGCGTGACTTGAGTACCAAAGCTTTTAGGCAAATCTACTTTCGAAGTCAATTTGGAACAGTTGAATCAAGACTCATTTCATAACCTTTCTCACATCACATCAATTCCTTGGCACCATTGGTCACAAGTATAACTTTCATTATTGGCACGGTGGCCACGCTTTACATCTCCAACCCACTTCTTT
The DNA here is from genome assembly GCF_000715075.1 of Nicotiana tabacum. Lineage (NCBI taxonomy): Eukaryota > Viridiplantae > Streptophyta > Magnoliopsida > Solanales > Solanaceae > Nicotiana > Nicotiana tabacum. Next base: position 117,902,026 of record NC_134083.1, read on the forward strand.
CACTTTCAAGCATCCTTATAGATATACAACAAGGCATTTCAAATCAATAGTTTAGGTACACATATGAGTAATAGGAGTTTTAGATGCATTGATTATTCTTTCCAAGTTAAGCATAATGAACTTTCATTTGAAATAAGACTCAAAGCCATAACATTTAATACACATATCATTCTTGAACACATTCTCGGAGGATAACATGAGGTGATAGGAACATTCGGAACACATTTTGAATACATAATTCTTGACACTTTGCTTACTCGGGACTATCGAATTTATTGGGAAAAACTTAGAACATAGGAATAAGGAACTTGAGCCAACCATACTTGAAACTTACGGGAACATCATGGAATTCAATTCTAAGAGAGTAGTTTATCCAACATACCTTGTTTGAGCTTTTCTTAAGTTACTACAACGACCCAACACTTCTAGCAATAACAATCTATAGGAAGATTTCGAAAATCGGATAACAATTAGAAGGATTCTCATGGTGTAACTCTCTTAGGAATTTTGTCAAACACCTAGTATACAAAATAGACTATAAAGCTCTACAATGGATATCCCTTCCTCCCTCAACCAATTTCAACAAGAAACTAACCAAAATGGTTCATTAACCCCACATACTACAACCTATTTTCACGTACATGACCTATTTCAAACAACACAATATACTTGAACTCATAACCTCTTGCATGAAAGCTTAGGAGTAAGACTTACCCGGATAGATGATAATATATTGATTGGCTTCCTTGATTCTTGAAGATTGGTGCAAAAATGAGTGATTAGAATGCTAGATTCCCTCCTTCTCTCTCTAAAATACTCTTACCTCTCTAAAATCATCAGGCATTCGCTTCAAAATGAGGCCCTAAGGCTATTTATCAAAATGGGGTCGGGTTATAAAAATAGGAAAATGGACCCTCCGAACTCAGGTCTGTGGTCGCAGAATGGACCACAGAACATATATGCGGCCCGCAAAATGGGCCACGAAAATGATGCCAACAACTGGGCTGGTTTAGACCGGTCTGCAACAGGTATGCTGTCGGTAGACCACTTATACGGCCGCAGAGTTGACAACAGAATCACTCTCCAAAATTCATCATGCCAAATCTGCGATGGAAATACAGACTACAAAATGGATATGCGGTCGCAGAATGGACAGCAAAACGACCTTCAAAATTCAATCATTTTTCTGCTCAACTCTACAACGGGTATGCGGCCCGCGGAGTGGTTTTGTGGTCATGAAACTGACTGCAGAATTGTCTTCTTCCGCCAAAAATATCCATCAACTCTTCAGTGCATTGTTCAACCCAAAATATCTGTACCGTGGCGAGCTTGATTAACCACTACCTTCGGATACATAAGCCTACCTCAGCACCACAAAACCTCAAATTCCTTGGCGAACTTTTACAGGGCCTTAAAATTTCTGAACTCAAATGGGTAAACATTGGGTTGTGAGATGAAGGAATCCACCATAGGAGAACCTTGAAACCTTAATGCACACCTAGTGCTTGATAAAATGCTCAAATGAGTTGAAAACCCGAGTATCTTCCTAATTATGGTTCAAATTTGTCATGTTTATAGTAGATTGAAGTCGATAGGATTTCCGAAACATTGTAGTAATTTAAGGAAGCTCAAGCACGGTATGTTGGCTAAACTCTTGTAGAATCGATTTCCATGATGTCCTCGTAAGTTGCGTTTATGATTGGCTCAAGTTCTTATTTCTCATGTTCTGAGTCCTTCCTAATAGATTTGATTATTCTAAAATAAGTGTTGTGTTGAAAGATGTATGTAATCAAAATATGTTCCAATTGTTCCTATCATGTCATGATTCCCTCCGAGAATGTAACCTAGTATGATTAATGTACCAAAGGTGTTTTGATTTAAAAATCATGTTTCAATTACAAGTTAGTATGCCCAATTGTGGAAGAGAAACTCAATGTGCTTAAGGCTCTTATTTGGTCATATGTGTACTTTACATCTTGCTTTGAAATTCTCTTGTTGATGATAATCCATGGTAACGCTTGAAAGTTATAGGGGTGAGTATGAAATATGAAATACGGCCGACGTGCTGAGAATGATATTACAATTTTGGCCACTAGTGCCAAATGAAATGGAAGGTCGTGTTAATGATTATAAAATGAGTTGTAAATCCTTTAAATAATAAATGCCTTGAGAGTATGGTTTAGTCACTATGGATGGGTAAGCCGAAATAACCTAACCTCGAAACTACACGTGCCGGTGTAAGAGTGGTTGTAAATCCCTGTGTTGTTGCGATGAGATTGTTTCCCCTTATATGGGGTGAGATTGATGTGTTGAGATATTTTCACTTAAATGGGATAAAGTTATTGCTAGCAAAAGGTGATGTCGACCCACACGACATTGTGGTGAGACGGCTTAGCCGATCGGGCTGAGATCGGACGCTATGATGCGCACATGTTGGTGTTGTGATTGGATGTCTCAGGGTTAGATGGCTTAGCCGATCGGACTGTGATCGGACTCCGTGCTAAAAGTACTATGGTGTATCGGTACTAAAGATCTCCCAACTTAAAAATATTTAAACTTACTTAAAATTTATCTTTCTCCTATGTTGACATCTTGATATTGTTTGAGGCTCTCATTGATTTCATGTTTCATTCTCATTGTACTGTTACTCGTTCAATTGAGAGGGTGTTTAGTTTTACATACTAGTACTATTCCATATGTACTAACGTCCCTTTTGCCGGGGGCGCTGCATCTTTAATGGATGCAGGTGGTTCCACAACATGCGGTACTTTATCAGTGATAGCAGTACACCCTCTCATCAACTGACTTGGTGAGCCCCATTTTATTTCGGGGTCTTGTATATCCTGTCTTCTATGTATATTATTTTGGGGTATAGTCGGAGCCTTGTTTCCGGCATCATCTTTGTAACACCCCAGAAATATTTCGAGGTACTTCAGCGCTATTAAGAAAGTTGATGTGCGCTAATTATATTATTTTGTATGAAAACAAGGATTATTATATGAATGATATTAATTTATTATGATAATATATATATGAGGTGCATTAAGAATGGTTTATGGTCTAAGAAGAGCCCCAAAGCTAAGTCAAGTTGAAAATTTTATGATGGGAAAAAGTTTCAAGTAAGTTCGCACAAGACCAAAATTCAAATGAGCATAACTCTCCTGATATGGAGATTTATATGGTTTATTACCTATCAAATAAAAGGTATATGTGCATAGTTTCTAACTCTTCAAACCGTTCGTCATTTGGATATTCCTACAAGATGTTATGACCAAATTACCAAAGGCTGGCAGAATGCGATTCTGCGACCAATTCTGCGACCATTATGCTATCGCAGAAGTGGTTATGCGACCGCAAAATGGTTGCAGACCTGGATAGTGTAGCCAAGTTTTGGGCATCGATTCTGCGATGCATTCTGCGACCCGCATACCCATTCTGCGGTCCATTATATGACCGCAGACCTGATTTCGGAGGGTTAATTTTTCTATTTTCATAACCCGACCCCAATTTGATAAATAGGCTTTGGAGCTTATTTTGGGGCAATCATCTGAGATTTTTTTAGAGAGAAGTAAGAGTGTTATAGATAGAGAAAGTAGATGAAGTGTTTTGCTCATCAAGATCTTGCCCAAGCTTTGAAATCCAACAAGGAAATCTCGCAAGATCTTCATCTAAGAGGTAAGATTCAAACCCATAGTCTTCAATTTCGCGTTTGGGGTAAACGATGAGTGATTGGGAGTATGATTCTTGGGTGTTAGATTATTATTTATACATGCTTGTACAGTATAAGGTTTGTAGGAAGATTGTTGAGCTCAAATAAGTAAAGATTGGGTTGTGGAGTGAAGGAAATCTTGTAGAAGAACCTTGTAGTTAAATTTGCACACCTAGTGTTTGATAAAATGCTTAAATGAGCTGAGACCATGAATATCTTCCTAATTATGGCTCAATTTTGTTATGTCTAAAAATAGATTGGGATTGATAGAATTTCCGGAACATTGTAGTAATTTAAGGAAAGCTCAAAGCAAGGTATGTTGGCTAAACTACTCTCTTAGAATTGAATTCCATGATGTTACCGTAAGTTTCAAGTATGGTTGTCTAGAGTTCCTTATTCTATGTTCCGAGTTGGTTCCAATAAATTTGATTGTCCCGAATAAGCAAAGTGTCGAGAATTATATATTCAAAACATGTTCCGAATGTTCCTATCATATTATGTTATCTTTTGGGAATGTGTTCGAGAATGATATGTGTATTAAAATGCTATGTCTTTGACTTGTGTTTTAAATGAAGGTTATGATGCCAAATTGTGTGAGAAAACCCAATGTGCTTAAGAGTCATAATTGCTCATTTGTGTACCTAAGGTCTTGATTGGAAATGTCTTATTGTTGATAATCTATAAAGCTGGTTGGAAGTAAAATAAATGAATTGGGGATATAAAATGTGGCCAACGTGCCAAGAGGAAAAGTTATACTTGTGGCCAATGGTGCCAATGAAATGAAATGATGTGAGAAAGGTTATGAAATGAGCCTTGATTCAACTATTCCACATTGACTTCGAAAATAGAATTGCTTAAAAGCTTATGAACTCAAGTCATGCCCATATGTGGTTGTTCTAACAAATGCTATGCTTTATGAGTACTTTCAATGTGTTTTGAATTTTTACATTTTCGTAAGTGGAAATTGTGTATTGCCCTTCTTGGGGAAAAAGTATTTCAAGAATAAATGGTGTGTTACTTGTTGATGATTGTAACTTGCGCATCAATTGCCAATTATTTTACTCGATTTATCAAAAAGAAATCTATTGTGCTTAAATTGTTTATTTCTAATGAACTTAAGGTTGTGATTTCCGGAATAGTATATATATTGATATGTGATGGTGATCTTTGAATTTGAAAGAGGTGAAAGTGCGGAATATCAAATACGACCATCGTGCCTTGAATAAAGAATCTTGTGAATGGCCAAAAGAGCCAAGAAAATATTGTTGTTGTTATTGGTTGAAAATACTAGTGGATATTCATACAATGCGAAAGATGATGAGGTTAATACATTTGTATCTATGTTATTTTTGTGAATTATTCCCCTTATTTAGGATGAGATTGATATGATTAAATTATGCCCCTTAATTGGGATGATATTGATTGATATAAAAAGGTTGATTTCTCGAATAAGACAGCCTAGCCGATCGGGTCGTGATCGGACTCCGTGCTAAAATTACGGTGGTATTGGTATTCATATTAATTGTGGGTGATGTCTCTAAGGAGATAGACTAGCCGATCGGGTCGTGATCGGACTCCGTGCTACAATTACGGTGGTATTGGTATTGATATTTATTGTGGTTGATGTCTCTAAGGAGATAGCCTAGCCGATCGGGTCGTGATCAGACTGCATGCAAAAATTACGGTGGTATTGGTATTGAGAGTAATCGTGATTGATGTCTCTAATGAGATAGCCTAGCCGATCGGGTCGTGATCGGACTCCGTGCTAAAATTACGGTGCTATTGGTATTGATAGTAATTATGGTTGATGTCTCTAATGAGATAGCTTAGCCGGTCGGGTCGTGATCGGACTCTATGCTAAAAGTACGGTGGTATTGGTATTGTGAACATCGGTATTGTGAACATTGCTATTGTGAATATTGGTACTGTGAATGGTGGTATTGGTATTATAAATATTGGTATTGTAAAAGGTGAAATTATGAACAGTGATATATCGGTGCTAAAGATCTCCCAACCAAAAATAATATTATCATCATAATTTGATTAACACTTCACATTGTTATCTTCATATTTTGAAAATTATTATGTTTTAACTTGGCATTCGAATATCATTGAATGTGACTTGTTGTTTCTATGGATTTCCCTTTCTTACATTGGTATTCTATTTTGAAAGAGGACAGTTAGCTTTACATACTAGTACTATTCCATATGTACTTATGTCATTTTACCCGGGGCACTGCATCTTCAATGGATGCAGGTGATTCATCAGCGGTGCAGCTTTGTTCCTCGTTAGAAGTTACTCCCTATTCAGCAGGCTTTGGTGAGCCATACTCTATTCCGGGCCCGATGTCACTTGATGTTACACTTTGTGTCTTGAGGTATAGCCGGGGCCTTGTTGCCAGCACTTCCATACTATTCTTCTGTCATATTTAGAGGCTCCATTGTGGGGGTGTATGATGTCGGTTATGGGGGGTGTATGATGTTAGGAATGGAACTAGAAATGTTGCTATTTGGCAAACATGTTTTTTTATTATACCTATAAACTTGTAATACTTTGGAAATTGTGAACGAATTTGCTAATGGAATGAATGGGAGTTGTTAATAAAATATTTTGAGTGTTTGATTAATGGAGTGCATATCCTCTTTATTCATGAATGAGTTTGGGTAGAAGCAAATCTAATAGTCTATCGCGGCCGGGTTCACTCGGTTGAGCGCCAGTCGCGCTCCCCGAGTTTGTTGCGTGACAATCATGCTACTCTTTTGTAACTATTAGAGGCTCCGTAAACATAGCGTGGGTGGTACCTTTGTTTTGGGAAATCAAATTAGAAATGTTGTATTTGTATCATATGTTTCCACTTCTAAACTATGAACGTGTAATGTAATATTTTGGGAAATCTTTAATGAAGTTCTAACGGTAATGAAATTTGGATTGTTCATGCTTCTCATTATCTAATTAATGAAATATATCTTCTCTTTATTCATGGGTGAATTTGGGTAGAAGGCATTGTACATGCTTGCTTGGCCGGGTTATCTCGGTTGAGCGCCGGTCGCGCTCCCCGAGGTTGGGGCATTACACATACGCATCAATATCATATCACGATTATAGTCATTTCTGGTTAGATTTGAGCGTTGCAGAGGTAAATTTTAAAGGAAAAACTATTTTTGAGTGTTGATTTGCCCTAGTTGAGATATGTATCTTGCCTAACTTTGTGTGGGGGAAACTACCCCTTAGGATTGTGTTTGATTGTACTATTTGAATTATGTGAAAGATGTGTACATGAGGTGACGAGTGTGTACACAGGCTTATATGTGGAAATTGACCATTTTAGACTCGTAGGTTAAACATTAGCATTTAATTGAAGTTGTTATCATTTGTTCTATCTTTTGTTGTCAAGTTTATTCTTGCAGGCTTTAATTGAAGTTGTCAGTACATGTTCTAGTTTCCATTGTCGAGGTTGCTCTTATATGCATTTGTTAGATGTTGTCGATACATGCCATTCTTTCCGTTGTCGAGTTATTCTCATGAATTTAGTCGGAGTTGCTATTTCATGCCATCTATTTTATTGTTAAGCTTATGTTATGCACTTGAATTGGAAGTTGTGATTTCATGGGAATACCTTCATTGTTGAGTTATTGAAGTTTTAGTTGTGAAAGCTATTAACACATTATGGTTGAAGTTGTTGATTTTTTGGATATCTTTCCTTGTTGAGTTGTTTCTCATTCATTTTGTTGTTATGGAGATTCTTATACATATTGTGGTTGAGCCGTGGGCTATGTGTTGTGGTGACATTGGTATTGTGAATTTTTTGGCAATGTTGTAGCATATGGGAATGTATGGTGCGAGTTGATTATTGAGTTGTGATGTTGATGCACATGAGGCGGTATAAGGGTGGGTATTTATACGCGTGTTTCTATTAAGGGAATTACTTGAAGAGACACGGTGAGATAAGGGGGCTAAAGCGCGTGTAGCTATTTCGTGAAAAATAGTTTAAAAATAAATGTGAGGCTCATGTGGCGATTTAAAGAAGATTGTGATTGTGACTTGTGAAATGTGAATATGAGGTGCGGTACCTCGGTATTGATTCTAGTTGTACATTCTATCTTGAAAAGGCTTGTTGATTTGAACGGTTAATGTATTTCCTTCATTCGTTTTACTTGTATTTTGACTATATTTGATCACTTGTTGTTCTTATCATATGTTCATTCTTTGTCGTCCGTTATTGCCTTAATTTCCGTTGCTAGCCTTATATCATTATTCTGTTTGTTGTCATTTATTTCTTTACTTTATGTTATTAGATTCTATTAATATTCTGCTTAGGTATCTATGTCTAGTATGTGTCTTGACCTGGCCTCGTCACTATTCTAACGTGTTGTTATTGTGTTATTATGAGCTTTATCGGTTTAATTTAATACTTTAATCATTTTTTTGCTAAATTTTCAATGTGTATTAGGCTTACCTAGTCTTACAGACTAGGTGCTATCACAACTACTTAAAGTAGAATTTTGGGGTCGTGACAATAATAAAACAACACGGGAATACAATAGTCATAAATCCCAAAACCCGGTAATACCGACTCATAAGCTCTATATAGAGTACACAAGATGTCTCAAACATCACTGTTTGGGATACAATAAATAGTAGCAAATGATATATGATGGTGATTCTGAGGCCTGCAAGCGGAACATCAGGTATACCTTGAAGTCTCGAGCAGCTCGTCACCACTCTCTAATGACCAGTACTATCTGAGGTACCTAGATCTGCACAAAGAATATGCAGAAGTATAGTATGGGTACACCACAATCGGTATCTAGTAAGTATCAAGACTAACCTCGGTGGTGTAGTAATATAGTTCAAGTCAGGATACTCACTAGTCATACTACATGTGCAAGATATTAATATGAAGCTGACAACAGAGAATATAACAGGACAAATATCAATCAAGAATATGGCAGGTGATAATATGGCAAATCAACTAGCAACTCATAAAACACCAAGGGAAATCATTTAAGGAAAAAAGGATATGTTCAAAACATCAACCCATACCAACACATGAGTAACATCAAGGATAACCCCGAAATACCACATAATATCATCAACAAGCCACCCCTCATGTTCCCGCATGAGCATCACAATGAAATATTTCCTCTTGTACTGCTATACTGGCATAAGCCCCCTATCTCACCGCATATGCATCAATAAACACCACCCTTATGTCGTCGCAGTGTGCATCTCGGTACCCTTATATTCCACACAATAACAATCAACCCGCACAACAAGCCCACATATGCCGCAATATCATAAAAGCAACAATATCCGCAATTCACATAAGGATATAGCCCACGACTCACAATGAGATACAATAACACGACAATTATATAAGAGTGCGAGGAAACATTCAACAATAAAGCATGTTCATATAGGAAACAACCCCAATTCAAGGCATATTAATAACCTAATGTCTAATCCGGTCACAAACCATGCATACGTCCATGAACACACTCGTCACCTCATGTACACGTTATTTCACAAAGCATAAATAATGCAATTTAGACCAAATCCTAAGGGGTAATTCCCCCACACAAAGTTACGCAAGAAACTTACCTCAAATAGCCTTATTCACTACTCTAAAAATGCTTTTCCCTTAAAATTCACATCTGCACGACTCAAATCCAGCCAAAAAAATGACATAATAATATCAAACAATGCAAGAGAAACCATTTTTTATCAATAACGTTAAGATCTTTACAAGATTCCCAAAACGTCAACAAAAGTCAACCCCGAGTCAAATGTAAAACCTGCCCAACCCTGGGAATCTCGCAAATGTGACAGAAGTACATCAAATGCGAACCCAGTAGGCATCGCAAATGCGAGTCGATCGCAAATGCGAACCCCATGCCAATAATCACAATTGTGAGGCTAGCTTCGCCTTTCTAAAGCCTGCCACCCTAGCCCTCCTTCACAATTTGTACCAAGTCCATCGCAAGTGCGGCTACTGCAGATGCGAACTGGTGCTCACATTTGCAAGACCTGTAGCACTAGCCAAGAACCAACAACCTGAAACCCAATTCTAATGGTCCAAAACTCACCCGAGCTCCACGCCAAAAATCCACACAAGTTTTGAAACAACATACGAAGTCGCTTGAGAGCTAGAAACACCAAAAGAATATCTGAAACAACGAATCGAATGCCAAAACGTATAGGATTCACAATAGAACTCAAAAATCCCTAAAGTCACAACCAAGCATTTGATTCCTATATAACCAACTCAGAATTACACCAAACATTGCGCACAAGTTCCAAATGGCAAAACATACCTATTTCAAGTTCCGAAACTAAAACTCGAATCTGATAACCACAAGGTGAAACCATGCTCAAACTTAGGAAATTCTAAACCTTCAAATTGCCAAGTTTCGGCAAAAGAGCCAATTCAACCCAGGATCCTCCGAATTCAATTCCCAGCATACGCTTTAGTCCAAAATCACCATACAAACCAACCATAATCATTAAAACACCATTCCAGGGTCATTTCAACAGAAGTCAAATCATGATTAAGTCATCCAACCTAGGAACTAAATGTTCCAAATCAATCCAGAACCTCCTTGAAACCCAACCAACCATCTATGCAAGTCATATACCCACAACTACACACACGGGAAGCTTCAAAATGGAAAACAATGCTCAAATACACAAAACGACCGGTCGCGTCATCATAAAGATATAAGGCATGATATCATCAAATAAGCTCAAAGTTAAAGGCACAATAAGTCTGGAATTTAAACATGCTTTTCAGGGAAAGGAAATAAAATACAATATCAAATATCTCAATTACATTCAAAATCATGATATAAACAACGAGTGTAGGATGCATATGCATGCTCATGATCCAATCTCAACACGTCACAATACCAACCCATAGGCTTGACACTGGCCAAGTGTCCAATCTAAGCACTAATCGAGGTTCATGCACTCGTAGGGCCCAAGTAATATGAGTAATCATCTGACTCCGGTGGGACAGATCCATATCCAAGCGCTATTGCAGCGTGCTATCCAATCCAATCATAATCCGTAATTCATAATCAATATCTGCTCATAATGTCCTATGTGCCATGATCCTCAACGTTACTCAATATCCAACTCTCCAATTCATGTATATGTGCATATGAGATGATGTGATAAAGATATACTATGACATAATAATAAAATGTGGATCAATATTAACATGATTAAGAGATGGATATAACTAATCATGTAATTTAACTTTCCATAACAAGTCAATATATTCATTTAATATTCTTATGTCTGATCATGATATCAAATATGAGCAACAAGAGCCAATAGTTACTAAATCATAAGTCAAGTAATGCTAGATTATGAATGCGGCCAAATCAACATGCCAAAACCTTAAGCATAGTTTCTAATCATACATAATCTTCATCTTGTTGTCATAAAATCAATAAAACAAAGATAGACAATTCACAGAGTCCCAATAAGGCATAATATAAGCCTAATTGTGTCCGGCTACGGTCATAACCTAGCTACGCATATACGCTCGTCACCTTGCATATACGTGGAACCTAAATGATGTAGCAAGTAGAAAATAAATCACCTATGGAGAGAATTTTTTCTTACAATAATATACAAGAGACTTACCTCCACTCGAGAACACTTTCAACCTTCCAAAACTTATTTTCCGCTCAAATCTACCTCAAAACAACTCGAGTCTAGTAAAATATTACTCAATAAAGTCAAATAATATTACAGAAAATAACTCGAAACAATAAAGCTCCAATCTTTAATCAAATTTTAAAAAAGTCAACAAACGTCAACTATTGCCTACATGGTCAGAACCTGAGTCTTGTGGTAGATCCCGACCACCCATAACCCCACTAGCCCAAATATGTAATGATATTCCAAAACTGAGTCCAAATCAACCCTCAAATCCTGAAAATACACTCTCTTGAGTTGACAAAAACCTCAAATTTAACTTTAAAATTTCATGATTAAAGTGTAGAAACCCATTGGAAAATAAGATATATATACAAATATAAGTAAACATTACTCACCCTCAAAGTAGTAGCGAAAACCCCTTCCAAAATTGCCTATTCTCGTGCTCTAATACTCAAAATAGTGAAAAATAAACAAAGTTCGAAATATGTACTCCTGTTAGGCATCCTCGCACCTGCGCATAGTTAGCCGCTGGTACGACCATCGCATCTGCGAGCTTATACTCCCAGGCCTGCCACACATGTGCGCACCACTCACCGCAGGTGTGGCCTTTGCACCATACTCTGTGTGTGCGATATTACCGACATCAAAAAATTCTAGCAATACCAACATGGTCTAAAATAATCCGAAAACACCTCAAACCACAGAAGAGCCCCTGGCTGTCGTCCAATCATATCAATAAGTGTGAATACCTAATTCAAACTTATTGTAAGACTCAAAATATCAAAAACAACATTCAAAGCCATGAGTCGAAGATCTAATCTATCTTTTAACTTTCAAACTTTCCAACTTCGTTGAATGCGCTCGAATCACACTTAGACATTCCGGATTACATGTAAACTTTGTACATAAGTTTAATTTAATCATTAGGACCTATCCAAGGTCTTAAAATAACAATCAGAGTCTTGTAGCACCAAAGTCAGCTTTCGATCAAATCTATGAACTCTCCAATCCTTCAAATTCCCAACTATATGCAAATAGAGAAAAAAAACTTCTAGGAACCTCCAAATACAAATCTGAACATACGCTCAAGTCCAAAAATTACCATACGAACCCATTGGAACCATCAAATCACCAATAAGAGTCTTCTACTCAATAGTCAAACTTAGGTGAACTCTTATGACTTAAGCTTCCAAATATGGAATGAAATGTTCCAATTCATTCCTAAGACTTCTCACAATCGAACCAACAATCCCCGCAAGTTACTAAACATAAAAAAACTATGGGAATTAGCAAATAAGCGAATGAGGCTCTAATACTCAAACGACTAGCTGGATCGTTACAATCACTCCCTCTTAAATAAACACCCGTCCTCAAACAGAATTAGAATTATACCTGGAGTGACAAAAAGATCAGGATATCTACTCTGCATATCGTGCTCAGTCTCCAAAGTCGCTTTCTCAACCGGTTGACCTATCCACTGAATATTTACTAGTGCAATCTCTTTCAACCCCAACTACCAAACCTGCCTATCCGAAATTGTAACTAGCTCTTCTTCTTATGCCAAATCCACATCCAACGACACTGAATTGAAATCTAACATATGTGACTTGCCTTCATAATACTTCTGAAGCATTGAAATTTGAAATACCTAATGAAACCCGACAAGCTGGGTGGCAAGCAAGCATGTAAGCCACCTCACCAACTCTCTCTAGAACCTCAAATGGGCCAAGAAACCTAGGACTCAACTTTACCTTTTTCTCAAATCTCATCATGCACTTCGCAGGTGAAACTATTAGAAGAACCTTTTCACCCTCCATGAAAGCTACATCATGAACCTTTCTATCAGTATAACTCTTCTGCCTAGATTGCACTTTACCAAGCGTCTCCTAAATCAACTTCACATTTTCCAAATCTCCATGAACCAAATCTATGCTCAACAACCTAGCCTCACCAGGCATAAACCAACCAATTGGATAACGATTGTCTCCCATATAAGGCCTTATATTGTCACGCCCCAACCTCGGGAAGTGCGACCGGTGCTCAACCGAGTGAACCCGGCCGAGCAAGCCTGTTAGATACTTTCTACCCAATTAACCCATGATCAAGAAAAGACGTGATTTCATTAATTAAACTAGTAGAAATCTCATTCATACAATCCTAAATCGTTTCATTCGTCATTGCGCCTTTAAGTCTCAAAATACACATTTCTTAAAGTCTGAGAGGAACAAGTGATCAACACAACATATACTTGTTTAACATTCCCAACACCCATACACAACCCACATAGTGTCTACGGAGACTCTAAAGTTACAAAAGAGAGTAAAGATGGTGCCGAAAATAAGGCCCCGGCTATACCTCAAAAAGTGACCGTAATATAAATAAAAGGTACAATACATGACCCCGGAATGAAATGGGGCTCACTGAGTTCGCTGAGAAGAGGATACGGCACTATCTTTGATCAACACTGTCTGCTATGTAACCACCTGCATCCATTTAAAGATGCAGCGCCCCCGACAAAAGGGACGTTAGTACCGTCGAATAGCACTAGTATGTATAGCTAAACACCAACTCAATAGAACGAATAATAATACAAAAGGAATTGTCAAAAATTCAATAATAGCTTTCAAATAATATTAAAACATCTTTTTTAAAGGTCACATAAGTTTTCAAGTCCACTTCCACGTTATTAGGTTGGGTGATCGTTAGTGCCGATATTCCACAATTCACAATGCCTCCAAATTCTTACACGAAGTCCGATCTCGGCCCGATATGCTAGGCCATCTCATTTGATAGATTACCACAATTTCATTATAATTTCCGGCACAATGCCACCATGTTTGCAGTATGGCGTCCGATCACTGCCCGATTGGCTAGACCGTCTCACCCAAGACGTTACCATTTTCAGTCAACCATCTTACATCTTACTTCTTTCATATCTTTTAATTCATTGGCACTAGTGATCACGATTACCAAGTCATTCTTGGCACTTGGCCATATTTCATAATTTCAGACCCCTTTTCCACATTCAATATTATTATCATTATCAACAACAATAAAGCTTCCCATTCAAGACATTAAATTTACATATGAGCAATTTGGGAATCTTAGGAACACAGAGGCTTTTCATAAAAATTAGACATAATAACCTTTATTTCGATCTTGACATGAAGTCTTAACATTTCTTACACATATTCCACATTTTTGAAAACATCCTCAATAACATGATGAAGCATTTAGAATAAATATTGAATTTACATCCTTCAACACAAACACATTAGAAATCGCCAATTCTATAATGATCAAGGGCTTACTCCAATTACATGAACACCGTGGGATTCGATTCTAAGAAGAAGGGGGTTTAGCCAACATACCTCAATTGAGCTTCTTAAAACTCTATGATGTTACAGAATATTAGCCACTTCAATCTATTTTAGCAATATAACAAAATTGAACCAAAATTAGGAAGATGAACATGGTTTTAGCTCATTTGAGCATATTATCAAACACTAGGTATGCATCAATGTTTTAAGCCTTTTTTTGTAGAAGATTCCATCTTTTCCCAACCCACTCTCTACCATTTTTATCTCACAACCTTCCCACATACATCAAGGGTACATGCATGCAAGACAACAACCCCCACACCCAATAATGGCCTCTCTAATTACCCTATTTTTGCAAAATTTCGAAATTGAGAGCTAGGACATAGGTTCTTACCTTTAGGGTGAAGACTTCCTTTGTTAATCCTCAATGATTGAGAAAGAATTGATGGATAATGGTTGAAGGTTGCTCCCCCACTCTAAGAACTCTCCCTCTCACTCTAAAATTTCAGAAATGTGCTCAAAATGGTCTATGGGGTGTGTTTTAATGGGATTGGGTCAGGTTTAAAAATCCCAAAAATGAAGCTCCGGAACGGGTTCTGCGGTCGCATATGCGACCGCATAATAGTTATGCGGTCCGCAAAATGGCCGTGAAAATGAGGGCCAGAACTGGAAAGGAACTGATCTAGTCTGCGGTCACTATGCGGCCCGTAGACCTGTTATGCGGTCGCATAATGTACCCCAGAACCTCCCTCCGAAAAATCCCAAGGCGGGATATGCGACAAGAATACGGCCTGCGAAACGGTTATACGGTCGCACAATGGCCGCGAAATTGAGTCCGCAGAGTGGTTTTGCGGCAGCAGAATGGGCTTCAGAAATTCGTACTTCTACCCAACATTTTCCTTCAACTCCCAGCGCACTGATCAATCCAAGAAGTCCGAACCGCGGAGAGCTTTTCTACTATTATTAACCTCTATGCCTACATTGGCATCACAGAACTCGGGTTTTTAGGAAAAATTTTACGGAGCCTTATCTGAATACTAGACAGGTAAATGTTGTTATAAGCAAACTCCGCTAATGGTATAAATTAATCCCACTAGCCTTCGAAATCAATAATATATGCTCTTGACATATCCTCAAGGATCTAAATCGTCCACTCGGACTGCCCATTTGTCTGTGGGTGAAATGCAGTACTAAGCTCCACCTGCATGTCCAACTCTCGCTGAACATCTCTCCAAAAGTGTGATGTGAACTTCGTATCGCAATCTGATATGATAGAAACAGGAACACCATACAAATGGACAATTTCTCTAATATAGATCTGAGCCAACTTCTTTTACATGTAAGTGGTCATGAACGAATGAAATGCACAGAATTGGTCAATCTATCCACGATGACCTAAATAGTATTGAACGTCCTCAAGGTCCATAGTAATCCAACTATGAAGTCCATAGTAATGCGCTCCCACTTCTACTCTGGTATATCTAACCTCTAAAGCAAACCACCTAGTTTCTAATGATCATACTTGACCTGCTGATAATGCAAACACCGTGAAACATGCCCAACAATGTCATTCTTCATCCTCCGCTACCAATAATACTACTTCAAACCATGTTACATCTTTATAGCACCTGGATGAATAGAATAGTGCAAACAATGAGTCTCCTCAAGATTCAACTCCCTCAAACCATCCATATTAGAACCACAGATCCGACCCTAAAGTTGGAACACACCATTATCACCAATGACCACCTACTTATCACCAACATCGTGTCCATAAGGAGAAGAAAATAAGGATCATCATACTGACATGCCTTGATGCGCTCAAACAAGGATGAATTTGCAACAACAAAAGCAAAAACTCAACCAGGCTTGGAGGTATCAAATCTCAACAATCTATTATCCAAGGCCTGAACATCCACAGCTAAAGTCCTCCCCATAGCTGGAATAAATGCAAACTCTCCATACTCGTCTCCTTCTTACTCAAAGCATCCGCTACCACATTCACCTTACCCGAATGATACAAGATAGTGATATCATAATCCTTCAACAACTCCAACCACCTCCGCTGCCTCAAATTCAAATTCTTTTGCTTGAACAAAAGCTGAAGACTATGATCATCAATGTAAACGTCACAAGACACACCTTACAAGTAATGCCTCTAAATATTGAGTGTATGCACAATAGCTGCTAAATCCAAATCATGAATCAGATAATTCTTCTTATGGGGTTTTAACTAGTGTGACGCATAGGAAATCACCCTATCATCATGCATAAACACACAACCAAGACCATTATGTGAAACATCACAATAGATAGTATACATTCCCGATCCTAAGGGTAATATCCAAATTGGAGCTATAGTCAAAGTAGTCTTGAGCTCCTAAAAGCTCTCCTAAAACTTGTCAGACCATATGAATAAAGCTCCCTTCTGAGTAAATTTTATCAATGGAGCGGCAATAGATAAAAATCCTTCCACAAAGCATCGATAGTAGCTTGTCAAATCAAAGAAACTCCTAATCTTTGTAGTTGTAGAAGGTCTGGGATAACGTTGAACAACCTTAATCTTCAGATTACTATCGAATCTTACCAAAACTTGCACTTGGAGAACTTAGCATACAAATTCTTTTCCCTCAGAATCAGAAGCACAATCCTTAAATACTGCTCGTGCTCCTCACCACTACGGAAATATACCAAGATATCCTCACTGAATACAGTGGCAAAAGAATCCAAGTAAGTCTAGAACACATTGTTCATCAAATGCATGAAAACTGCAAGGGCATTAGTCAAACCAAAGGACATCACCAAGAATTCATAATGCCCAAAACGAGTCCTTAAAGTCGTCTTAGGGATGTCCAAAGCCCTAATATTCAACTGGCGATAATCTGATCTCAAATCAATCTTCAAGAATACGCTGACACCCTGAAGCTAATTGAACAAATCATCTATATGAGGCAATGGATACTTGTTTTTCATAGTAACCTTATTCAACTACCTTATAATCAATGCACATCCTTGTGAAATCATCCTTCTTCTTTAGAAACAACACCGGTGCACCCCCAAGAGAAACACTTAGTCCCCTTATCCAAAAACTCCTGCAACTGCTCCTTCAACTCTTTCAACTCAATTGGAGCCTTGGGATATGGTAGAATAAATATGGGCTGAGTGCCCGACACCAAATCAATACCAAAATCAATATTCCTATTAGGTGGCATTCCAGGTAGGTCTGCATGAAAAACATTTGGGAACTCCCTAAATACTATGACTAAATCAACTGTAAGAGTCTCAACACTAGCATCCCTAACAAAATTAAGATACGCCAAACACCCATTCTCAACCATCCGACGAGCCTTCAAAAATAAAATCACCCTACTAGGGGTATGACCTACACTAGCCTGGCCCCCTCCTCTTGGGCAGCCTCTCACTGCATGTCTTCTCCCTCTAACTAGCTGGTAGAGGATGAAGTAACTATTATGAAAACCACTCACTGATAAATCTGCCAAGATACACCTCTAGCGAGTTAGGGACAATGCCTTCTCACATGGCCAAAATATAACAACCCCTATCTGATGAAGGCTACTAAACGTGAATCTACACTTAATGACCTGAATACGTACTAGAAGAATCCTGAATGCACGAAGCACGATACGAACTCACTATGAGGTAATATAATGACCAGACTGGTCATTTTGAGCATACGCATTCAGCTAGATGGCTTGACATCATGATTAGCTTCATATGGTGTACTTTGACTTGGGTGTATCACCGGTTTTAGTTTTCGAGTGGTTCGAGATTCTATTTGGAAGAATGATTCTCATTATGAAAGTTTTAGGTTGGAAGAGATGACCAAGTTTTACTTTGGTGCATTTGACCTTGGATCGGTTTTTTGTTGGTTCTGTTAGGTCTGGAGGATGATATTGGACTTGGGCGTATATCCGGATTTGCACTTGGATGATTCTACAAGATTTCGGCTCTTTTTGCCAAAGGTTGATAATTTGAAGGTTTGGAAAGTTCATAGGTTTGAGCGGGAGTTGACTTTGATGTTATCGAGTTCACACTGTTGTTCCAATAGTTGGAATAGGTTCATTATGTTATTTGGGACTAGTTTGCAAATGTTGAGGTCATTTCGAGTTGATTTGATATGGTTCGTCATGAGTTTTGGAAGTTAAAGGTTCATTAGTTCCTTAGGGTGGAATAGATGTGTGAATCGTGGTTTTCGATGTTATTTCATGTGATGTGAGGCCTCCAGTAGGTTCGTGTTATGTTTTGAGACTTGTTGGTATGTTCGGATAGGGTCTCGAGGGGCTCGGGCGTGTTTCGAATTGATTTTGGATAAATTAGGAGTGTTTTGGTATGTCTGGTTTTGGTGTAGCTGCACCTGCAGAACTTTGGGTGCAGATGCAGTCGATGTGGTGCAGAAGCACAATCTACAGTTGGGGTAGGAGTCCACATATGCGGAGATTTCACCACATCTACGAGACCGTAAAAGCGATCAATTTGGTGTAGAAGCAAGTGGGGTGCAGATGCAGAGCTTTGCTCGCACCTGCAATGTCGTAGAAGCGGAAGATATTCTGCAGGTGCGAGAGGTTAGGTTTTATGTGGTAATCGCAGAAGTGAGAGTTTGTTCACAGTAGAGATACAGCAAAAGCGGCTGCGCGACTACTGGTGCGAAAGTGTTGGGCAGAACATGTTATATTCGATGGTTTTGGTTATTTTATCTTATTTTGAGTTATAAAGCTCAAATCTGGACGATTCTTGAGGCGATTTTCACAATTTTGATTGGGGTAATTATTTTTGACTCTAATTTGATTATTTTATATGATTCCATCTTTGATTTTGGCATTTGATTGATGGTCTATAAGAGAAATTGGGGTTTTTTTCTAAGCTTTTCTAAAGTAAATATTTGAGATTTGAATATCGATTCGGAGTCAGATTTGAGTAAAATTAGTATTGTTGGACTTGTATTTGAAAGGGTTGTTGAATTTGTGAGATTTGTCAGGTTCTAATGTATGGGACCAGGTTGACTTTTAGTTGACTTTGAGTATTTGATTAAAGATTAGATCTTTATCCTTTGGGTTTGATTCCTATGGAATTATTTGATGTTTTTGAATTGCTCGTGGCTAGTTTCGAGCCGTTCGGAGGTTGATTCGTGTCGGATGGCATTTCAAATAGTATTGTCTTGGTTTGCTTGAGGTAAGTATCTTACCTAAACTTGGTTGAGGCGCTAGTTTCCTGAGTTATTTGTGGTAGCTACGTGCTACAGATGGCGCACATGTGTGGGGTTGAGCCCATGTGCATGCACCGGGGTATTTTTCATGCTCGAGGTAGTGATTAGGCTATGATATGCCTTGGATTGGTTGCTAATCTTCACGTTGTGATGATTCTTATATTCGTACCTTTGTTGTGAGCTATATGAGCCATGTTCGAGGTTACATATAGGTTAATATCCTCTTTGTACCTGATAACTGATGCATTTGTAAAGTAATTGCCTGATGTGATCTATGAAAGCACACTTTGCACTTGAATACACCTTAACATGTCACTTATACCAGTCCAGGAGCATGAAATTTTATGCTCTTTGATCATATAAATGTATTCTTGTATTTATGCTTTTTGTGCTATATGGGTTGGACTGGTAGCCTGTGACCATTCCGAGTGGATTGTGATATTGAGCATATGACCACGCTAGGTAGAATGTGATATTGAGCATGTGGCCACACTGGGCGGATTGTGATAATGAGCATGTGACCACGCCGACCGGATTGTGATATTGAGCTTGTGACCACGCCGGATGAATTGTGATATTGCCACGTGAATATTTCATGCAACACGTGAGTTGTCCGTGCGGTTGATACTATTAGCACGTAAGTTTTCCTATGTGGTTGATACTATTAGCACGTGAGTTATCCATGCGGATCCAAGATATTTATTATTTGCACATATGTTGTCAGTATATCATGTGAGTTGTTCGTGCGGTTGATATTATTAGCACGTGAGTTGTCCATGCAGCACGTGAGTTATCTATGCAGCGTGTGGATAAGAACTCATCCCCCTAGTGTCACCCTTTCATGTTCCTTCTTGATAGTGCAAACGCAGATTGTGAGTAATCGAAGGGTTTCTGGTTGATGTGGGCTCTGGGAGAGCTGATCAATGGTTTGGTTCGGTTATTGAGATTCTTATGTGGGCCTTAGAGCCGTATTGTGATTTCTACTTGGATCGGGTTAAGCACTTCAATTTATTGATATTTGGTTACTGCATTTCATCTTTACTTGCAATTTCCTTGGTGGCTCCTTTTGTGATTCATGAATTGATCATATTACTGTTATGTACTTGTTGGGATTATGAACTATACAGGTGATTATTGAGTATCATTTATAATTCTTGCTTCTATTATTTCGTCGAGGTTAGTTACGATACTTGTTGAGTATATGGGGTCGGTTGTACTCATACTACACTTCGGCACCTTGCGTGAAAATCTTGGAGCTAAGATGCAGTAGATGACGGGCGTTGGCACTAAAGATATACATGCGTTCCGGATATAGCTATCACTTGTCCTTGGTAGTTTTTGATTTTGATTCTGTTTATGTACATTCGAAATAGATGTTGTATTGATTTCATACTAGCTTTGTAAATCTAATTCTCACTGGCTCATGACTTGTGTTACCCGTCCTTGTGTTATTGTATAAAAATTCCACTTAATTTATTATTGATTTCATATTATTCTCATTTTCATTGTGTTAACTATGAGTTGGCTTACCTAGCGGGTTGGTTTAGGTTCCATCACGACTAGATAAATTTTGGGTCGTGATAAGTTGGTATTAGAGCCCTAGGTTCATAGGTTCTACGAGTCATAAGCAAGTTTAGTAAAGTCATTCGGATCATTGAAGAGACATTTGTACTTATCTTCGAGAGGCTATGGAACTATAAGGAAAATTCCACTTCCTTGATTACTTATCGTGCGGATTTGTTGATTTCGAAATCTGAGCCTTTGTCTTTCTATTGTCTCAAATATGGTGAGGACACGTACTACTGGATCAGATGATCGGACACTCGTTCCCCCTTCTAGAACCGCAAGACGTCGGGGCCGAGGCAGACGCCGAGGAGCGGCACGTGCTGCAGCCAGAGCACCTACCCGAGCAACGACTGAGGAACCACCAGTAGCTCCGGCTGGGGACAGGCACCCGAGGCGCCTGTTGTCACCCTTGGACTTCAGGAGATCCTAGCACACTTCTTGAGCATGTTCAGTACTCTAGCCTAGGCGGGATTGTTCCCGGTTGCTCCAGCTACATCTCAGGCTGGGGGAAGAGCTCAGACTCCCATGGCCATACCTCTAGAGCAATGAGTCCATGTTGATTAGATTTATGAGTTATGAAAGCCAAACCCATTATTTCGGTTAAACCTGAGGTCAGGCCAAAGGCATCTGCGGAGGAGTAGAGCAGACTTTAGGGGTTCAAGAAGTATGACCCTCCTACTTGCAATGGCGCAGTTACCAAATGGTTTTCTAGACAAGTGCAACTGTATTCTCCGCACCATGGATATTGTGGATTCGAGCAGAGTTACTTATACTACATTTCGGTTGTCAGGAGCAGCATATAGGTGGTGGCAGTCTTACGAGGAGGGTAGGCCAGCTGATGCAGCCCCACTCACTTGGGCTCAGTTTTCAGATATTTTTGTGAGGGAGTTTGTTCCCTAGAACCTTCGGTATGCATGGCGCACAGATTTTGAGCAGCTACTCTAGGGAACTATGACAGTGTCGGAGTATGCCATCAGATTCAGTGAGTTGTCACGATGTAACGACTTGATCGGTCGTTTTGAGCCTTGAGGTTCTGTTCAATGGTTCGAGGTCTTGAGTGGCTTCATATTATGTATTATGACTTGTGTTCATGGTCGGATTTGATTTTTGGATGTCTCTGGTTGAATTTGGATAAATGCTTCTCACTTTAGAGGTTTAAGTTAAAAATGTTGACCGAGGTTTCAATTATGTTAAAACTGCGCCGGAGCGGTGTTTTGATGGAACCGATAGGTTCGTATCATGATTTTGTATTTGGGCGTATGCCCGAAAACGTATATGGAGATCCATAGTGTCACGCCCCAAACTCGGGGAGCGCGACCGGCGCTCGACCGAGAGAACCCGGCCGAGCAAGCCTGTTAGATTACCTTCTACCCAAACTCATCTATGAATAAAGAGGAGATGTACTCCATTACTCAAACACTGAAAAAACTCTATTAACAACTGCCTTTTCATTCCCATTAGCAGCTTCATTCATAATTTCCAAAATATTACGAGTTTATAGAATTAATATCAAACATGATTTCCAAATGCCAACATTTCTAATTCAGATCCCAACATCAACCAAAACCCACAATCTGTCTACGGAGCCTCTAAGTACAATAGAAAAGTATTATGGAAATGCCGGCAACAAGGCCCCGGCTATACCTCAAAACACAGTACATGAGAAACAAAAGATCCATGATCCCGAAATAAAGTGGGGCTCACCAAATCAGCTAAAAAGAGTGTATTGCTATCGTTGATCAATGCCGCCTACTGTAGAACCACCTGCATCCATTAAGAGATGCAGCACCCCCGGCACAAGGGACGTTAGTACTGTCAAATAGCACTAGTATGTATAGCTAAAAATCTTCTTTCAAAATAGAATGCCCATATAAGAAAAGACAACACATAGAAACAGCAAGTCACAATCAACAATATCCCAATGTCCGATTAAAACATAATAATTTTCAAAATACGAACTTCATATATAATTTTGGTTGGTAGACCATTAGCACCGATATACCACCGTCTTTGTTAGCACGGAGTCCGATCACGCCCGATCGGCTAGGCCATCTCACCACGAACAATGTGGTTTGACAAATGATGTTAAAGAAAGTTGTTACCAAGAGTAGTACCATCATGTGCGCAACATGGCATCCGATATCCACCCGATCAGCTAGACCGCCTTCCCATATATGCCGTGTGGGTTGACTTTTCCAATCCACAATTGTTACTAGTTTCATCCCAATTAAGGGGAATAATATCACAATTTCTCCAATATTTCAATTTCAACCCAAATAAGAAGAATAATCACAATCCACCCCCTACACCGGCACGTGTAGTTTCAGGTGTGGGCCTTATGACCCAGCCTTCCTCGGTTTTGCTAATGATGCTCCCAAAAACATTTTTGATTTGATTTGCACACAAGGGTAACATAAATACAATTGTACTCACCATTTATTCTTGCAATACTCCTTCCCAGAAAAGACAATATATAATATCAACACCTAACTATGTAAGAACTCGAATCACACTGGATATATTTATAAAGCAAAGCATTAGTTAAACCAGCAACTTATGGGCATGAATTGAGTACAAAAGCCTTTAGGCAATTCTATTTTCGAAATTGTTTTTTTTTTTTAAACAATCGAGTCGAGACTCATTTCATATGCTTTATCACATTCTCTCAAATCATTTGCACTACTAGCCACAGTCATAACTTAAATTCTTGGCACGTTGGCCACACTCTATTTCTTCAAAATCGCTTATTTCATTTTCAAGCATCATTAAAGATTAGCAACAACATGGCACTTCCAATCATCGTAGAGCTCAGTTGTAAGAATTCAAACTCCTAAATTCTACTTTATTTGTAATACAACATTACCTACATCCAGAAAGACAGTTGATAAGAGATTAAAAGTTGTTGTGGAAGAGTTGAGTCAGAAGAACTCGATTTTGCATCATACTTGTGATGAGTAAATGTGAAGTCTTGAGAAAATCAAGTACGTACTAAGACGTGTAATTCTTTATAAGGAGCCCTAAGGCATAAATATCAATCCACCCATATGGTAAAAAGCAACGAGAGAATCAGAAGGTAGATACAAGTTTTAATATCAATCCACCCATATGGTAAAAAGCAACGAGAGAATCAGAAGGTAGATACAAGTTTTAACAAGCAAAAGAAGCAAGGTGAAGAAGGGTATGAGGTACCCAATTAGTGAAGATTATTAGTATTTACAATTCATGCAGATAAATATATGCATTCTGAGTTACTTTCAACAGTAATAGAGATATATACACTTGACAGCACCCATATCAGTTATACCCTATGGGAGCTAACAAATATAGTTTAAGAGAAGGATGGGATATCATGATCCAGCTGGGGTTAGAGTAGCCCAAAATAGTGGATGGATTGCTAGCATTAGCTAACATTTCCAAAGGATATTGCAAATGTGATAGTAGTTCTCCTTGTGAGACACTGAGATGGTGCGCTCTAGAATAGTACATTTTGATATGAATACTAGAACGTCCAAAAAGTTTAGAAGATTGGCACTGGAATCTTAGAAGGGATAAATATTTACCTTTATATGGTTCTCATCCCTATTAAACAAAGAGTGTTAGGAGACCAGAAGATCCAGTGGATGGAGCAAGGGGAGCTAAAAGTGAAAGAATATTTTGTTGAAGTTTTCAGAATAAGGTGATAGACAGAAATATTAGCAGGAGAATAAGAAGAGAGTAAATGAAACATTGTGAGTAAGATGTGATAAATGGGTGATAACAGTAAATCAAAATATGAAAGGATGACAGAGTTTATAGTCAAGTGAAGGAAAAGACAAAAGGTGACAGACCTTTAGACAATAAAAGAGTATAGGCCAAAAGTCATATCCTCATTTCGAGAAATGAGTTGGTGGTACTCTCAAATTACACCTATATAAACGGTGTAAGGTGGTCGATGTCAAATATAATAACCCAACTAGGTTGGGGTCGAATTGTAACACCCCGAAAAATTTCGAAGTATTTTAGTGTAAAGCCCCGTAAAAATTCGCAAATGAATTCAAGGTTTCGTCGTGCCGGAGTAGGCTTACGTGTTTGAGGATTGTATAAATTCTTCGCGTGAATTTTTGGATTAAACAGTGTGCTGGGGAGTTGAAGAAAATGTTGGGCAGAAGTAGGCATTTCTGCGGCCTATTCTACGACCGCAGAACCAATCTGCGGACCACAGAATGGTCGCAGAATGGGTTAGTTTTCTGGGTCATTTTAATGTCAAATTTTGCGGCCATTATGCGACCGCATAACCACTTCGCGGGCCGCACACTTGTCGCATATCCCGCTTTGGGATTTTTCGGAGAGAGGTTCTGCGGTGCACTATGCGACCGCAGAAATGACCGTAGACCGGGTTAGTCACGCCCAGTTTTGGAGGCCAAATTATACGGCCGATATGCAGACCGCATATCAATTATGCTATCGCATATGCAATTGCAGAACTTATTCCGGTGCTCCATTTTTGGGGTTTTAAAACCTGACCCTACTTTGTTAAATACACGCTTTGGGCAATTTTTGAGCGAAAATCTAATGTTTTAGAGAGAAGGGAGAGTGTCTTAGAGAGAGAGAGAGAGAGGAAACCCTAGGCTAAATTTTCATCAATCTTTGCCAAATCTTGGAGGATTAACAAGGAAAACTCACAAGGTCTTCATCCTAGAGGTAAGATTCTACACCCTAACCCTCCATCTCGAATTATATCTAGAATTGGGTAATTTGTAAGATAGGTTTTGGGCATGGGAGTTGTCCATCTTACATGCATGTGTTATCAAAGGGTGTAGGAAGATTGTTGAGCTAAAAATGGTAAAGAATGGGTTGTGGGATAATGGAATCCTCCATAAAAGGACCTTAAAATATTGATTCACACCTACTGTTTGATAAAATGCTCAAATGAGATAGAACCATGATCATCCTCCTAATTTTGATTCAATTTGTTACATTTTCAAAATAGATTGAAGTTGCTAAGATTTCCGGAATATTTTAGAGTGTAGGAAGCTCAATTGAGGTATGTTGGCTAAACTCCTCTCCTATAACTAAACTCCACGGGATTCATGCAATTTATGTAAAGTCCCGAATTGTTCATTATGAAAGTGGCTATTCCGAATAAGCTTGTGATGAAAGATATATGTACAATATGTATCCCAAGATGATTTTACTATGTTATGCTATCATTTTATAATATGTTCAAAGTATGGGTTGTGCGTTAATAATATTGCGACTTCAAGTCGAGTTCAAACGAAGGATATTATGCCAAATTTTGTGAAAAACCTCTATGTGCCTAAGACTCTTAATTGCTCACATGTGTACTAAAAATATTGATTTATAATTACTTGTTGTTGATGATGATGATGATGTTTGAAAGTGAAAAGGGTGAGTATGGAATACTAAATGTGGCCATCATGCCCAGAATGAGAATTACATATGTGGCCAATAGTGCCAATGAAATGAAAGAATGTGTGAACATTATGAGATGAGTTTTAGCTCCTTTACATAATAATGTCATTAATGTCCTATTATCACTCGTGGCTAGTACAAACAAGTGATAGTATGAACATAAATTGTGGATGTTTGCCAAAACAGAAATAATGAATGAAATCCTGTGGACGGTCTATGAAACACATAGGTATATTGTGTTATGAAATCCTGTGGACGGTCTATGAAACACATAGGTATATTGTGTTATGAAATCCTGTGGACGGTCTATGAAATGCATAGGTATATTGGGTTATGAAATCCTATGGACGGTCTATGAAACGCATAGGTATATTGTGTTATGAAATCTTGTGGACGGTCTATGAAATACATAGGTATATTGTGTTATGAAATCCTGTGGACGGTCTTTGAACCGCATAGGTATATTGTGTTATGAAATCCTGTCGACGGTCTATGAAACACATAGGTATATTATATTATGAAATCTTATGGACGGTCTATGAAACGCATAGATATATTGTGTTATGAAATCATGTGGACGATCTATAAAACGCATAAGTATATTGTGTTATAAAATCCTGTTGATGGTCTATGAAATGCATAAGTATATTATATTAAGAGATCCTATAGACGGTCTATGAAACGCATAGGTATATTGTGTTATGAAATCCTGTGGACGGTCTATGAAACGCATAGGTATATTGTGTTATGAAATCCTGTGGATGGTCTACGAAACGCATAGGTGCATTGTGTATGATATGTATAGTTATACTGTATGAATAAATACTATGGACAGTCTATGAAACACATAAGTGTATAATATGATATGTGAACACTAAGGACGGTCAAATGAGACGCATTAGTAATGCAGACAATAGGTTCCATTTTCGTTGTCCTCGTTTGTACATGTTGTTTCAATTACATTATATTATGTGTTCCACGTATAGATCATATGGCTCGGTTGACCCTAAAAGAAGTTTAGAATGATGCAAGTATAATAAGGCTTGATATTTGAACTTACGCGATGTTTTGTAGTCTTTTGATGTACTTTAAATGCCTCTTATTTGAGTTATCATATTTTTAAATGTTGTTTTTTCTGCCTTTCATACGAGTACTATTCCACATATACTCACGTCCCTTTTGCTGGGGGTGCTGCATCTTTTAATAGATGCAGGTGGTTCCATAGCAGGCGGCATTGATCAGTGATAGCAGTACACTCTCCTCCCAGCAGAATTGGTGAGCCCCACTTCACTTCGCGGTCATGTATCTTTTGTTTCTCATGTACTTTGTGGTTGAGGTATAGCCGGGGCCTTGTGTCGGCATTATCCTAGTACTCTTTTATATTTATAGAGGCTCCGTAGAAATATTGTGTGGGTTGTATATTGGTGCTGGGCTTCTCAAACTATTTATGTTGTGTTTGAATTACTTATTTCACTTCAGACTATGAAAAATGTGTCTGAAATTTGAGACCTTAAAATGATGTAGCAAATGGTAAGGATTGGTATTGTAGACATGATCACTTTATTGTTTGATTAGTGAAAATATGTATTCTCTTTATTCATGGATGAGTTTGGGTAGAAGAAAATCCAACAGGCTTGCTCGCCCAGGTTCAATCGATTGAGTGCCGGTCGCGCTCCCCGAGTTTGGGGCATGACAAACTTGGTATTAGAGCCTAAAGTTTTAAAGTGTCCTAGGATGTCTCGGAGTCGTGTCTAGTAGAGTCCTTCTTATCGGTGTGTTGTTGACCACATCTATAATGAGGAGGCTACTTGGACATTTAGGAAATTCACACTTCTTTGATACTCCAGATCATGCGATAGAACTCAAGATAGGAAGCTAATTTCCTCGTCATGTCTCATTTTTCATATGAGTAACCCACGGGTTCGAGGCAGTGAGAAGGAAATGAAAGAACCAGTTGCTAGAGAAAATGTCCCTGTTCCTATTAATGTCACCATGCTACTAGATCAAATGGTGAGAGAACCTAAGAATGAAAGAGGGTTGTTTGTAATAAGCCGGAATGTTTGATATGAAATAATAGTCACTCGGGTTTATGTTAGATGATCCTTGAAACATGTTATGGTTGTTTAAAGAGGGGACACAAGAAGAGCAAATGCCCTTAGGTTGGATACACCCATCCAGCTCTGCCGGATATGCGGGCGAAAATAATTTGCGTCATGTTGTGAGTATACTCAGAAGCGTGTTAGAGGTGGTAGATTTGGGCAATTCCAAAAGTCTATACAATGAGTTGTTGCAGAGATTGTTACTCCTGCCATGAACACTTGGAGGAAGACTAAGGGGAATGCTTATGATGTATGCAAAAAGGGTAAATATTGGGTAAGTGGGGAAAATCTGTTTACCGGACCCCATCCTCGTTGTGTGAAGTGTATGAGATGTCATTCAGGGGTATGTCACTATGGTACTAATGTATGTTTTGGATGTGGAGTAGAAGGGCATCAATTAAGGTACTGCCTTGTCAATCTAAAGTCATCAAGTAAGTCACTCCTTAGTACATCATTATGAACACCACATTATTATCCTTGTTGTATATGTACATCCATATTGAAGAGGCCTACATAAATATGGAGGTGATAAACCTCATATATATGCCTCAGCTACCGATGAGTGGGCCCTACACTTGAATCTGCACAATTTAGTGTAGAGTATGGCATGAGTACGACAGACCCATGCAATAAGCAAGTATCATAACTAACCTCGGCGAGGTAAAAACAACAAGAATTATAAATGATACTCGCTAAAACCTATACGGTTCATAAATTTAACAAGTACATAACAATAACATAATTAAGTAATAAAGCACTGAAGGAACAAGCCAGGTGTTCATAGTTCGTCAAGTCCTCTGCTTAGTCAATAATCTAGCATATAAAGATAATATGCAACTAAGTCAGGTAAATAGCCAAGGAAATTGCAAGTAAAGATGAAATGCAATAACCAAATAACAGTGGCCAGATTATCCTTAGAACTTCCAATACATTACCAAACTACTAATCAGTTTTCCTCAATCCGCGTATACACCAACAAGAGAGAAACATGAGAGGGTGACCCTAGAGGCACAGACAACTCACATGTTGCGCATAAAACTCACGTGCTAATAATACCTACCGCACGGACAACTCACGTGCCAATAATACTAATATCTGGATCTGCACGGACAACTCACGTGCCAATAATCAAAATCCGCCCGACATGATCACAGGCTAATAGCAAAATCTGCCCGACGTGGTCACATGCACCTAGTCCAAATCATATTACACAGAAATAAATATACAAGAATACATGTATATGATCAACGAATATTAGAATGCATGCTTCTGGACTGGTATAATTGACATGCTAAAGTGTATGCACGCACAAAGTGCGCTATCATGGATCAAATCAACAATTTCATCATGGAAATAGCAATTATCAAGTTCATTCAGGAGAGTAGACTCTATGGAACCTGAAAAATGAATCAAATAGTTCACAACAGGGTTACAAATATGTGAAACATCGCAGCATAAAGCTTATCAATCAATTCAAAGCATATCATAGCCTATGCACTACCTAGAGCATGGATAAATACCTCGATGCTTGCACATGGGCTTAACCCCCACACATATGCGCACCCATTGCACATAGCTATCACAAATAACTCAGGCAACTAGTTCCTCAACCATGTTTAGGTAAGATACTTACCTCAAGCAAGCCAAGTCACTCCTCTAACAAGCCCTTCCCGTGTCAATCAACCACCGGACGACCCGAACCTAGCCAAACGAACATAATAAGATCAATAATACTCATAGAAATTTAATCTAAATGATAAAGCTAAGATTTTTAACCAAAATTAAAAAGTCAACCCAAAAGGTTAACCCCGGGTCCACACCTCGGAACCCGACCAAACTCATAAATTCCAAACACCCATTCTGATGCGAGTCCAACCGTACCAGAAACATCTAATTCCGACCTCAAATCGACCTTCAAACCCTCAATTTATGTTTTAGAAAAGTTTTTACAAAGATTCCCATAAACAACATCAAAACCACAAATCACACCTCAATTAAAGCCTAATGAAACTAATGAACTTTCAACTTGAAAAACTCATGCCGAACCATATCAAATCAAGTTCGAATAACTTCAAATTTTTCATGCAAGTCCCAAATGACACAAAGGACACCTAACCAACTCTGGAAGAAAAATCTGAACCCGATATCAACAAAGTCAACTCTCGGTTAAACCTATCAACCTTCCAAACCTTTAACTTTCCAAATTTTGCTAAAAAGCACAAAACCAACCTACGTAACTCCAAATCCAAAATTGGGACATACACCTAAGTCCAAACTCACCATACGAAACTATTGGAACCATCAAAACTCTATTCTAGAGTCGTCTACACAAAAGTCAAACTCCCGTCAACTCTTACAACTTAGGCTTCCAACCATGGGCTAAATGTCCCAATTCACTCCAAAACCTCTTCGAAGACAAGCCAACCAACAAGTCACGAAATCCCAAATACACATCAGCAAAGCGTCAAATAGGGGAAACAAGGCTGAATTACTCAAAATAACCGGCTGGATCATTACATTCTCCCCCTCTTAAACACATGTTCGTCCGCGAACGGGTCTAGAATCATACCTAGAGACTCAAATAGGTTGGATATCTACTCTCCATCTCCTGCTTGGTCTCCCAAGTAGCCTCATCCACTGGCTGATCGCTCCAATGAACCTTCAGTGAAACTATATTATTCGTCCTTAACTTCCAAACATGCCGGACCAAACTGGCCACCGGATCCACATCATAAGTCAGAACCCCGTCCAGGTGCACCGTGCTGAAATCCAAAACATGTGACGGATAATCATGATACTTCCGGAGCATAGAAACATTAAACACTGGGTGAACACTTTATAGACTAGGCGGCAATGCATGTTTGTAGTCCATCTCTCCAACCCTCTCAAGCACATCAAAAGGACTAATATAACAAGGGCTCAACTTGCCCTTCTCCCCAAACCTCATCACACCTTTCATGGGCGAAAGTTTGAGCAAAACCTTCTCACCCACCATATATGCAATATCACGAACCTTCCTATCAGTATAACTCTTCTGCCTAGACTGTATTGTACAACGCTGCTTCTGGATCAACTTCACCTTCTCCAAGGCATCACGGGCCAAATCGGTGCACAACAACCTAGCCCCCCCAAGGTCAAACCAACCAATCTGAGACCGACATCTCCTGCCATACAAGGCCTCATGAGGAGCCATCTGGATACTCAACTTAAATCAGTTGTTGTAGGTGAACTCTGCTAACGGAAGAAACTGATCCCTATGAACCTCCAAAATCAATGACACAGGAACGTAACATGTCATCCAAGATCTGAATAGTGCACTCAGATTGCCCGTCCGTCTAGGGATGAAATGTTGTACTCAGCTCTACCTGTGTGCCCAACTCTTTTTGCACCTCTCTCCAAAACTACAACGTGAACTAAGTACCTCGATCCGCGATAATAGAGACGGCCACACCATGAAGGCAAACAATCTCACGAATGTAAATCCGATCCAACTGCTCTGAATGGTAGGTAGTCACAACTGGAATGAAATGTGAAGACTTGGCCAGTCTATCCACAATAACCCATACTGCATCATATTTCATCAAGGTCCGTGCAAGTCCAACTACAAAATCCATGGTGATACGCTCCCACTTCTATTCCAGAATATCAAGCCTCTGAAGTAAACCACCGGGTCTCTGATTTTCATACTTTACCTACTGACAATTCAAACACCGAGCAACATACTCAATAATATCTTTCTTCATCCTCCGCCGCAATAGTGCTGCCTCAAATCCTGATACATCTTCACGGCACCCGGATGAATAGAATACCACAAACAGTGGGCTTCATCAAGTATCAACTCTCGCAACCCATCCACATTTGGAATACAGATTCAACCCTGCATCCTCAATACCTCATCATCTTCTATAGTAACCTCCTAAGCATCACCGTGTTGCATCGTGTCCTTTCACACAAGCAAGTGGGGATCATCATACTGACGCGGCTTGAAGCGCTCAAACAAAGAATACCGTGAAACCATGCAAACAAGAACCCAGCTAGGCTCTGAAATATCCGACCTCACCAACTGATTGGCCAAAGCTTGAACATCCAATGCTAACAGTCTCTCCCCAAGTGGATTATAAGCAAGGCTCCCCATACTCTCGGCCTTCCTACTCAAGGCATCGGCCACCACATTGGCCTTTCCCGGGTTATAAAGAATGGCAATATCAAAGTCCTTTAGTAGCTCTAACCACCTCTGCTACCTCAAGTTCAGATCCGTTTGATTGAATAACTGCTGGAGACTCCTATTATCCATGAATACCTCACATGACACACCGTAAAGATAATGCCTCCAAATCTTCAACACGTGAATAATGGATGCCAACTCCAAATCCCGAACATGGCAGTTTTTCTCATAGGGCTTCAACTGACCCGAAGAATAAGCAATAAATGTGTCACGACCCAAATCGATGGGCCGTGACGAGTGCCCGAGTTCTACCTATTGAACACCCCTAACCATTCGTCTAAGATATAAACATGAAATAAGTGTAGGTCATGCATAACGTCTGAAAATAAACTACTGATTCATATGAACAACATACGTGGGAAAACATGCCCAAAAGACATATATATATATATATATATATATATATATATATATATATATATATATATATATATATATATATATATATATACACACACACACAGCGAGCCGACAAGGCCACATACTATCCAACTATACATGACTATCTACAACCCTCTAACAGAGTGTACAACTGTATAAAGGACGGGACTGGGGCCCGTCATACCCATATGTATACAAAAGTATCGTACCAAAACTCAATAGCAACTCCGGATCAAATAAAGCACACCAACTCTCGCTGAGCAGGGATCCTAAGATGGGGGACCGTCAGCCTCTTACACCTACGGGCATGAAACGCAGGCCCCCAGGTAATAGGGGCGTTAGTACGAATAATGTACCGAGTATGTAAGGCATAAAAATTAATATATAACAGACATGAAAGAAACATGGAGTAAAGGACTCAACTTGTAAGTCTGAATAGCTTTGTGAATCATGAAACATTTATAATGTCATGCATATGCATATAAATTTCATATCATGCATATGTATATGCGTACATAACATCATCAAGCCTCTGAGGGCATCCCATCATATCATCTCATCTTTTGTGGGCGATGTCATAAATGTATACCAGCTGATCAGGTGGCGGTGCGTATATAACGCCATAATTTTTCCCATACCCCATATACATATACTATACGCGTATATAACGGCATCTGGTCATGGGTCAATATACATGTATAAATGGATGATATGCATAATATAACCAGAATAAAACATAAGGGGATACTCGATATAGGACGACCCAACATGGAATACAAACTTATACATGTGACATACGGGCCTATAAGGCCGACATGATCATTTGTACACTCAAAACATAGGCCGACAAGGCCATGCAAGTATCCATATACATGACATCTATCTACAAGCCTCTAAGAATACATAAATATCATAAAGGTTGGGACAAGGCTCCGCCATACCAATCAATACATGTCCAAATCATACTGACCAAATAGGTAACTCAGGAGCAAGTGGAGTGCACCAACACCTTTTGCTGAGCTGATAGCCTACTAGGAGGATTCTCAACCTGTCTATCGGGACCTGCGGGCATGAAACACAGTATCCCCAGGCAAAAGGGATGTCAGTACAAATAAAGTACCGAGTATGTAAGGCATAAAAATAGTATATAAAAGACATGAAAGAAACATGGAATAAAGAACTCAACTTGTAAGTCTGAATAGTATGCCCAGCCTGACCGTCGATCTGGGGATGAAATGTTGTACGAAGACTTACTTCAGTCCACAATCCTTTTTGGAAGGACCTCCAGAAATTAGCTGTAAACTGAGTACCTCTATATGAGATAATAGATATAGGGACACCATTGAAGTCGTATTATCTCCTTAATGTAAAGCCTTGCATAATCCTCTGCTGAATACGTAGTCCTGACAGGCAGAAAATGGGCTGATTTTGTAAGTCTATCAACAATAACCCATATAGAATCAAACTTATGCTGGGTACGAGGTAAGTCTATGATGAAATCCATATTAATCACTTCCCATTTCCAAGTCGGAATCTCTATGTTTTATATCAAAACATCATATATAGTCATATTATGACTTTACACTCATTTAAATCATGATTAACAAGTCTCATATTTATTATACATCACATTGGGATGCACATAATGTAATAATTATCTCATTTGTTTTTTTCCAAGTCTCATTCATGTTAACTTACTTAAGACTTTGATAAACCTTCCTTATCCTTGTAGAAGAATTTCATATTTTTTGAGCTTACATTAGATAATCTTATAATGATAGTGAAGTTTGAAGTACGAGGTGTAACATCAGCCTTAACATACCTCAAGTCATCAATGAAACTCAACAACAAGATTATGACAATTAGTGCGCCATCCCTATAACAAAGAAATACATGTACAACTTAGATGGCGCTAGTATATCACGTATCTCAAACGATAACTCGATTCTAAATAAAACGAGTAGCATTTCCCCTAAGTTTACTGCTTCCTCAAACCTACTATAGGAGAGATACAAACACCATACAATCAGCAACTCAAAAATAACCCAACTACAATTCGAGACCTTCAATACAACAAAAACCCCAAATATACCATAACACACCCAATTAACAAGTTATCAATTAGCCTGAAATTGCAAGGACGAGTGATCAGCCCACTACCCTACCAAATGTGGTGTTTCTCCATGCCTTTTATCCTTCCAAACTCCATAAATCAGCAGCACAAGAATCTAACACGAGTGGACTACAAAACAGTCCGCTAAAAGTGGAATAAATCGAACTCACAGCTTCCGATCACCGTCCCGTGAGTTCTAACTATTAGGAAACGAATTTATCAACCTTCCTTGATATTTAAAAGCTTAAATATAGAAAGTAGGAATTTTCTTAACTATGAAGTACCTTCCGAAACTTAAACTACAAAGAAAAAAAGAAGCGGTATAATGATACTTACATCGTATGGATCGTTCTATTGTTATCGCTTCTTGTTTTTGTACCCGGGATGTTAATCTTGCTTGGAATTTCTTGGAACAGCCTTGGAGAGCATGAGAGTGTTTTGGGGTAAGTTTTCTCTGACTATTAACGAGATATATACGGGAAAAGATCACTTATAAGCCCACCACCTCAATTCTCCAAGCAGGTGGGTAAGCTGCCTGCTTGGCAGCTTGAACGGTGCAACTTCAGACGCTTGTATCTCTCTTCTCCGAGATCGTATTGACAAACGGTTTGTAACGTTGGAAACTAGATACATGGGGCTTTAATTCCATATAAATATCTCCCTGTAACTCTCAATATATTGGGAGAAAACAGCCTCGCAACTGGCCTATAAACCTGCCAGTTTCTCCGAAGTGCGGCGATGTGACTTGGCGACCCTACTTTAAAAATTGATATTTCTCTACCCCTGATGTCGTATGAATAAATGGTTTGGACCGTTGGCAACTAGGTTCCAAGACCTTCATTTTGGTATGAGATATGTCCCAAATGACATCATAAAGCTTACGAATTTAATTTCTCAAAATGGCTCATTACAAGGCAAATCTTTACATAAGTTTTTCGCATGTTAAATCCGATTTCTCCCAAACTCTATATTTTATATCTAAACATCATATATAGTCATATTATGACTTTAAAATCATTTAAATCATGATTAACAAGTTACATATTTATTATACGTCACTTTGGGATGCACAGAATGTAATAATTATCTCATTTGTTTTTTGCCAAGTCTCATTCATCTTAACTTACTTAAGACTTCGATAAACCTTCCTTATCCTTGTAGAAGAATTTCATATTTTTTGAGCTTACATTAGATAATCTTATAATGATAGTGGCGTCTGAAGTACGGGGTATAACAAAATGTACCCTCCTGCATCATTACACATCCAATGCCAATCTGTGAAGCATCACAATAAATGGTATAAGAACTCAATCTTGAAGGTAAAACCAGAAATGAAGTTGTAGTCAAAGCAGTCTTAAGCTTCTGAAAGCTCTCCTCGCACTCATCATACCACTTGAATGGGGCACCCTTATGGGTAAATCTACTCAATGGGACTGCTATGGACGCGAATCCCTCCTCAAAATGTCCATAATACCCGGCCAAACCAAGGAAACTCCAGATCTCAGTAGTAGAAGACGGTCTGGGCCAACTCTAAACTGCCTCAATCTTCTTGAGTCTACCTTAATCCCCTCACTAGACACCACACACCCCAAAAATGCCATCGAATCAAGCCAAAACTCAAACTTGAAGAATTTAGCATATAGTTTATCCTCCATCAACATCTGGAGCACCATCCTCAGTGCTGCTTATGATCCTCCCAACTGCGAGAATACACCAATATATCATCAATAAATATAATGACGAAAGAATCAAGATACGACTGAAACATATTGTTCATCAAGTGCATAAAGGATGTTGGGGCATTGGTCAGCCCAAAAGACATCACTAGAAACTCATAGTGACCATAGCCAGTCAGGAGAGTCGTCTTAAAAATTTCTGAGTCCTGGATTTTCAACTTATGATACCCCAACCTCAAATCAATCTTCGAGAACACTCTAGCACCCTGAAGCTGATCAAATAAGTCATCAATGTGTGGTAGTGGGTACTTTTTCTTAACTGTAATGTTGTCCAACTACCTGTAGTCAACACACATCCTCATAGTAACATCCTTCTTATTCACAAAGAGAGCTGGCGCACCCAACGGCGACACACTAGGCCTGATGAAGCCCTTATCAAGCAACTCCGGAAGATGTTCCTTCAACTCCTTAAACTTTATAGGTGCCACATGATATGGTGAAATAGATATGGGCTGAGTGCTCGGCAGCAGCTCAATACTAAAATCAATGTTCCTGTCGGGTGGCATACCCGACAGGTTTGCTTGAAACACATCAAGGAAGTCTCTCACTACCGAAACTAACTCCATGGTAGGAGTGTCAGCACTAAAATCCCTCACAAAGAAAAAGTACGCCAGACACCCCTTCTTAACCATCCATTGAGCCTTCAAGTAGGAAATCACCCTACTCGAAACATAATACAGGGAACCTCTCCACTCAAATCTAGGCAACCATAGTATCGCCAACGCCACAGTCTTAGCGTGACAATCGAGAATATCGTGACATAGAAACAACCAATCCATGCCCAAAATCATGTCAAAATCAACCATTATAAGTAGTAAAAGATAAAATCTCATGTCATACCCCTAATAGTCACCACACACAACCGATACACACAGTCCACAATTATAGAATCACCCACCGGTGTAGATACATGAACATGCACAACTAAAGAGTCATAGGGCATATCCTAATATGAGCAAAGTATGATGACAGATATGAATAAGTGGAACCAGGGTCAAATAACATTGAAGTATCCATATGCTATACTGAAAAAATACATGTAATCATGGAATCCAAAGAACCTGCCTCCGGCCTTGCGGGAAATGCATAGAAACGGGCCTGACCACCGCATGAACGACCTCCCCCATTAGGGCGATCTTGTGCTGACTGTGCCCCACCACTAGCTAGTTGTGCGGGTGGTGTAGCTAATGGTGCTAAAATCAAAGGATGAGAGCTCTGTTGTGGAGCCCTATTCAATAGTCTGGGGCAATCTCTCTTAAGATGAATCAAGTCCCCATACTCAAAACAACCTCTCCTCTGACGGAGCTGCTAACCTTGATAATCTGAATAACTGCCTGTGGAACCCTATGCAGATGGAGCATGGTAAGAACTATGTACCGATAACACACTAAATGATTACTGAGCTGGGCGTGCACTGTAGGAACTATGACTAACTGAAGAACCATGAGGAACATGGCGAGTTGTCTGAACGGGTCTAGAAGTATGACCTCTGCTATAGTGTGACTGGCCTCCAGATGAGGCACTACTGAAACCACCTAATCCATGAGGCCTCTTTCCCTCTCGATCCTCACACTCTAGCATGTGAACCTACTCAAAACGTCTAACAATCTTGACCACCGGTCAAACCTAGTATCTGGCACAACCTCTCGAGCCATACTGAAATGCAAACCATAGTTAAGGCCATCAATGAACCACCTGATCCTCTCCCTCTTGGTGGGAACCGACCATATAGCATAACATGCAAACTTTACAAACCTGATCTCGTATTGGGTCACAGTCATACCCTCCCGGCGTAGCAGCTCAAACTAGCTCCTTATGCAACTTTTCTTTGTGAGTCTGTGGGACGAACTTCTATAAGAGGAGAATTGAGAATTCATGCAACATAAGTGGCATTGCGTCAGCTGTCCTACTCAACTCATAAGCTTGGCACCATTTGTAGGCCACCCTGTCAGCTGAAAGGTACTGAAGTTGCGATTGGTGTCCAAAATACATGTGGTGCGAAGAATTCGCTGACACCGGTCTAGAAAATCCTACATCCTCTTACTCCCCTCCGCTGAAATCTAGAGGCTTAAGACTCCCAAATCGCTCGAACCTCTTCTGCTCCTCATCACTCATAGGTAGAACAACCTCAGCCGAGTAGCAATAACCGGCTGAACTAGTAACACCCACGGTGTCTAATGACCTTGAGCTAGTTGCTCTGAAGTACGGGCGGTAGGAGTCTGGTCACCTCCCCCAGCCTGTGAGGTAGATGATGCAGCTGGAATCGAAACCGCCTGAGCCAGGCTCATGCACATAGTCAAAATCTGAGCCAAAACCTCTTGAAGACTAGGAATAATAATAGGTACCGCCGGTCTCTGAGCTAGTCCCACCGGCTCAACAATATCCGGAACTTGCTCTTCTGTTGGAGCAACTGGGAGCTCTAGAGATGCTGCCCTAGCTGTAGTGCGAGCCCCACCTTGGCCACTACCACGGCCCCGACCTCTCGTGGCCCTACTGGTGGTTGTCTGCCTAATCTGATCACATGTATCCTCACTATCTGTGAGAGAATAGAAGAGTCAAGGTTCAAACTTCAGAAATAACAAATCCACACGAAGTTTCCTAACAGTTCGGTAGCCTCTCGAAGATAAGTACAGACATCTCCGTACCGATCCACAAGACTCTACTAAACTTGCTCATGACCCATAATACCTATAAACCTAGGGA
This sequence comes from Nicotiana tabacum, assembly GCF_000715075.1. Classification (NCBI taxonomy): domain Eukaryota; kingdom Viridiplantae; phylum Streptophyta; class Magnoliopsida; order Solanales; family Solanaceae; genus Nicotiana; species Nicotiana tabacum. The sequence continues at coordinate 117,942,183 of NC_134083.1, forward strand.
TCTGATACCAACTTATCACGACCCAAAATCCCAACCAGTCATGTTGGCACCTAACACACTTGCTAGGCAAACCGAACATAACAGTAATGAACCAAAACTTATAGACATAACAAAATTTACATCAGTCTAAAAACTTAACTTAGCATAATAAATACATGAGAAAACCTCCAGAACTAATAAATACTTAGTCATGAGCTCTAAAGACGGAAATACAAGTATGAAAAGCCAAATACAATATTGTCTGAAATAAAGACAACAATACATAAGAAAAGAGATGCCAAGAATGCAGCTCTACCTTGTCTCTCAATGATCACCTCAGATATATGACTCAGAAACCGATGACCGGATCTGACACCTGGATCTGCACAATTAATTGCAGAGTGTAGCATGAGTACAACCGATCCTATGTACTCAACATGTATCATAACTAACCTCGGCGAGGTAAAAGCATCAAGAATTATAAACGATACTCGATAAAACCTGTACAACTCATAAATTCAACGAGTACAGAATGATACCATAATCAAGTCATAAAGCACAGGAGGAACAAGCCCGGTGTTCACAGTTCATAAAGTACTCTGCTCAATCAATAATCCAGCATATAAAGATGATATGCAAGTAAGTCATATAAATAACCAAGGAAATTGCAAGTAAATATGAAATGCAATAACCAAACAACACTAGCCAGATTTTCTTCAGAACTTCCAATACAGTACCAAACCACTGATCAATTTTCCTCAATCCGCGTATACACCATCAAGAGAGAGATATGAGAGGGTGACTATAGAGGGATGGATCCACATCCACACTACACGGACAACTCACGTGCTGCACACACAACTCACATGTTAATAATATCAACCGCACGGAAAATTCACATGCCAATAATACCAATATATGGATCCGCACAGACAACTCATGTGCCAATAATACCCATCGTACGGACAACTCATGTGCCAACAATCACAATCCGCCCGGTTTGGTCACAGGCACCAGTCCAAATCATATTACACAGAAGTAAATGTACAATAATACATGTATATGATCAATGATATTAGATTTCATTCTCCTGGACTGGTATAATTGACATGCTAAGGTGTATGCATGTGCAAAGTATGCTATCATGGCTCAAATCAACAATTTCATCATGGAAATAGCAATTATCAAGCTGCTTCAGGGTAGTAGCCTCTATGTAACCTCAAAAATGAATCAAATAGTTCACAAGAATGTTAAAAATATGAGAAACATCGTAGCATAAAGCTTATAAATCATTTCAAGGCATATCATAAGCTATTGTCACGACCCGAAATCCCAACCTCGGGGTTGTGATGGCGTCTAACATACACTTTCTAGGCAAGCCGATGTGAGATAGTTAAATAGCCAAATTTTAACAGTTTAAACAAAAATGATGATAAATAACGAGAGACAGGAACTCAATCTAATACAACACCAACATAAGTCATGTAATAATATCTACTCCCAAAGATCTGGAGTCACGAGTACACGAGAAACTAGAAGTTCTACAAATAGAGTTTGAAATAAATACAACTGCATTGAAGGAAATGAACGGTAAAAGAGAGAAGAGGAAGGGGACATCAAGGTCTGCGGACGCCAGCAGATCTACCTCAAATCTTCGTATGCAATGATCCGAGTTGACGCACCTCACGCACTATTGGGACCACTACCAGAATCTGCACAAGAAGTGCAAAAGTGTAGTATGAGTACAACCGATCCAATGTACTCCGTAAATGTCGAGCCTAACCTCGACGAGGTAGTGACGAGGTAGTGACAGGACACCTAGATCAATAAACATGTGCAAGTATATATATACGAAGCAGTAATAAAACAGAGATTAACAATGTACAAGCTGGGAGGGGACATGCGAAAGGGGAAGGATACGATAACTACGGCAAGAATAACATCACGTAACTGTCAAATAAATCATCAACAATGGAGACAGATAAACCGATGATATAAAAATGGCACGACATCACCCTTCATGCTTTTACTCTTGATCTCATCATGCTACAATGAAATAATGAAATGAATGGCACATCATCACCCTTCGTGCTTTTACTCTCTTCCTCATTATGTAGTAATCATTAAATGAGGTAACTACAATGGCACATCATCACCCTCCGTTCTTTAAGTAATAATTACTGAATAAGCAATAATTAAAGAAGGAATGATCAAATAAATAATAACCTAACCTAAGCATAGATATCACAATTAAAAAGGCAATAAATCTTAAGGAAACAAGTTCCACCTGCATGCTTTAACCCAACAACTACGCGTAAGTACTCGTCACCTCACATATACGTTGTACCCACACATTAAACACGAAGAAAATAGGCAAACAAGCCCTAATCCCTCAAGTCAAGGATAACCACGATACTTACCTCGCTCCCCAATCAACTCAAAGCTCAACCGGGGCCTTTCCTCTAAAACTCGCTTCAAAAGCAATCGAATCTAACCAAATATCGTTCAAACAATTCAAAATGAGCTTTAGAAACTACCCATGAGTGAAAACAATTCAATCTTTAATTATTTCGAAAAAAGTCAACAAAAGTCAACCCCATGCTCGCTTGGTCAAAACCTGAGCTTTCGGACCAAAACCCAATCACCCATTCACCCCCGAGCCCAATTATGTAATTAGTTTCGAAATCTGACCTCAATTTGAGGTCTAAATCTTAATTTTACAAAACCCCCCCAATTCTACCCAAATACCTAATTTCCTACCATGAAAGAGCATAAATTAAGGTTAGAAATCAATCGGTGTTGATGAAAATGGAATAAAATGAGTAAAAGTATACTAACGTATGAAAGGGTGATAAAATTTCTCTTCAAAATCACCTCTAAGCCGAGCTCAAATAGAAGATAGTGAAAAATGGGTGAAATCCCGATTTTTAGAAGTTTAAATGATTGGGCATCATGTGCTCATCGCGTTCGCGAGACACCTGACGTGTTCGCGAAGAGCACTGCCCAGTTGGCCATTTCGATCACGATAAACTCTACATGTTCGCGTATGCTTAGCCCCACTCGCCTTCGCGTTCGCGAACCTGGGCTCGCATTCACGTAGAGTAAAGTCCAATTCCCCAGTTTCCCCCTCCTAACACTACGTGTTTGCAAAGGTCAGGTCGCGTTCGTGGAGGGTAGACCCGCCACTACTCCGTGTTCATGACCAACTCCTCGCGTTCACGGAGAGTTAATTCTTCCCCCAGCCCAGCTCCACTTCGTGACCGCGAAGCACAAAATCACAGGCATCAGATGATAGCAAAATTAGCATTCTTCTAAGTTCAAAAATCACTCTGTAGCCTATCCGAATCTCACCCAAGCCCCTCGGGCTCCAAACCAAACATACACACAAGTGTAATAACATCATACGAACTCGCTCACGCGATCAAAATACCAAAATACCACCTAGAACTATGAATCAGACGTCAAAATGAATGATATTTTCAAAGAAACTCAAGAACATGTAATTTTACAACCGGGCATCCGAATCACGTCAAATTAGTCGTTCTGCACCAAATTTTGAAGACAAGTCATAAATACTAAAATGAAGCTATATGAAGTTCCGGAATCGAAAGTCGAATCCGGTAGCAACAAAGTCAACCTACAGTCAAACTTAGGAATTCTTTAAGCCTTTGAATTGCTAGTTTTCAACAAATTATGTTAAATCAAGTTAGGGACTTTCGAATTTGATTCTGGGTATACGTCCAAGTCCCAAATCATGATACAAACCCATAGGAACCATCAAAATACTAATTGGGGTCCGTTTACACAAAGCATTGATCGTAGTCAACTCAAATGAGTTTATAAGGCTAAATTTCACTTTATCGTACATTTTTTCACATAAATATTTTTTAGAAAAAGACACGGACTATGCACGCAAATCGAGGAAGGCTTAACGGAGCTATTCGAGATCTTGGAACACAGAAATAAAGGGTAAAACTATAAATGATCTATCTGGTCATCACATTCTCTACCTCTAAAACAAACGCTCCTCCTCGAACGGACATAGAAAGGTACCTGGACTAGTGAAAAGGTGTGGATATCTACTCTGCATGTCCCACTCGGATTCCCATGTGGCTGCCTCGATTGGCTGACCTCTCCACTAGACTCGAAATGAAGCATAACTCTTAGACCTCAACTACCATACATGCCGAGCTAGAATAGCCACCGGCTTCTCCTCATAAGTCAAATCGTTGTCCAATTGGACATAGCTGAAATCTAACACATGGGACGGATCACCGTTATGCTTCCAGAGCATGGACACATGAAACACTAGATGGACTACTGATAAACTAGGTGGCAATGCCAGCTTGTAGGCCACCTCACCCACTCGCTCAAGAATCTCACAGGGTCCGATATACCTAGGGCTCAACTTGCCCTTCTTCCCGAACCTCATCTCACCCTTCATGGGTGAAACCCGAAGCAATACCCTCTCTCCTACCATGAATGCAACATCACAAACTCTACGGTCAGCATAACTCTTCTTCCTAGACTGAGTGGTGCAAAGTCGGTCTTGAATAATCTTGACCTTATCCAAGGCATCCTGAACCAAATCGGTACCCAACAACCGAGCCTCTCCTGGCTCGAACCATGCAACTTGCGAACGATACCACCTCCCATATAATGCCTCAAAGGGAGCCATCTGTATGCTCGACTGGTAGCTATTATTGTAGGCAAATTCCGCAAGCGGCAAGAACTGATCCCAAGAACCCCCAAAATCCATGACGCAAGTGCGAAGCATATCCTCCAATATTTGAATAGTACGCTCGGACTGTCTGTCCGTCTGGGGGTGAAATGTTGTACTCAACTCAACCAGTGTGCCTAACTCACGCCGTACGGCCATCCAGAAGTGCGAGGTGAACTGCGTACCTCGATTAAAAATGATAGACATGGGAACACTGTGAAGACGGACGATCTCGCAGAAGTAGATCTCAGCTTACCGCTCTGAAGAATAAGTAACTTCCACTGGAATGAAATGTGCTGACTTGGTCAACCTATCCACAATGATCCATACCGCGTCGAACTTCTTCTGAGTCTGTGGGAGCCCAACAACAAAATCCATAGTGATACGCCCCTACTTCCACTCAGGAATCTCTAGCCTATGAAGCAAGACACCAGGCCTCTGATCCTTGTACTTTACTTGCTGACAATTCAGACATCGAGCTACATATGCAACTATATCCTTCTTCATCTTCCTCCACCAATGATGTTGCCGCATGTCTTGATACATCTTGGTGGCACCCGGATGAATAGAATACCGGGAACTATGGGCCTCCTCAAGAATCAACTCACGAAGCTCGTTCACATTACGCAAACAAAGACGACCCTGCATCCCCATCATCTCCAACAGTAACCTGTTTGGCACCACAGTGTCCTTAAGGACAAGCAAATGGGGATTATCATACTGACGCTCTCTGATGCGCTCACACAAGGAAAACTGAGAGACTATGCAAGCTAGAACACAACTGGGCTCTGAAACATCTAATCTCACAAAGTAATTGGACAAAGCCTGAACATTTAACACATGCGACCTCTTACGAACTGTAATATACGCAAGGCTACCCATACTCACAACCTTTCTACTCAAGGCATCGGCCACCATATAGGCCTTCCCGGGATGATACAAATGATGATATCATAGTCTTTCAATATCTTCAACCACCTTCTCTACCTCAAGTTGAGATCCTTTTGCTTGAATATACATTGTAGTCTCCGATGATCCGTGAATACCTCACATGACATGCCATAAAGATAGTGCTTCCAAATCTTCATCGCATGAACAATGGCTACCAACTCTAAGTCATGAACAAGGTAATTCTTCTCATGAACCTTCAACTTTCATGATGCGTATGCAATCATGCTGACATCCTGCATCAATACTGCACCGAGCCCAATACAAGATGCATCACAATACACCGTGTATGATCCTGAACCTGTGGGCAATACCAACACTGGTGTCGTAGTCAAAGCAGTCTTGAGCTTCTAAAAGCTCAACCCACACTCATCCGACTTCCTGAATGGAGCACCCTTCTGGGTCAATCTAGTCAACGGGGCTGCTATGGATGACAACCCCTCCACAAACCGGCGATAATATCATGCCAAACCCAGGGAGCTCCGAATAACTGTAGCTGAAGTAGGTCTAGGCCAGTTTTGAACTGCCTCAATCATCTTAGGATCTACCTTTATGCCTTCTACCGATAGAACATGCCGCAAAAGGCGACCGAGTCTAACCAAAACTCACACTTTGAGAACTTGGCATATAACTGACTATCCCCCAGAGTCTGAAGTACAATCCGAAGATGCTACTCATGCTCATTTCGACTATGGGAGTAGATCAAGATATCATCAATGAATACAATCACAAAATAATACAAATAGATCTTGAATACCCGGTTCATCAAATCGATAAATGCTGCTGGGGCATTTGTCAACCAAAATAGCACGGCATCACCCTTCGTGCTTGAACTCTATTCCTCACTGTGTAATAATCATTAAATGATGTAAATGCAATGGCACGACACTCCCTTTGTGCTTTAACACTCTTCCTTATAAAGATAATACAGATTCAGGAATTGAATAATGCAGCGATTTGTATTAAACGTCAAATATGGTGGCAAGGTACGAAACTTTAATGTCCAAAATACACAACAATTAATGAATAAACAATAATTATAGAAGGAGTGATCAAATAAGTAATAACCTAACCTAAGCATAGATATCACAATTAAAAAGGCAATAAATGACAAAGAAACAAGTTCCACCCGCATGCTTTAACCCAACAATAATGCATAAGTACTCGTCACCTCACATATACGTTGTACCCACACATTAAACACGTAGCAAATAGGTAAAAAGTCTTAAATCCCTCAAGTCAATTTTAACCACGACATCTACCTCGCTCCGCAATCAAATAAAAGCTCAACCAGGACCTTTCCTCTAAAACTCCCTAAAAAGCAATCGAATCTAACCAAATATCTTTCAAACAATTCAAAATAAGCATCAGAAATTACCCACGAGTGAAAAAAATTCAATCTTTACTGATTCCAGAAAAAGTCAACAAAAGTCAAACCCGGACTTGCTTGGTCAAAAACCGAGATTCGGACTAAAACTCAATCACCCATTCACCCCCGAGCCTCATTATGTAATTAGTTTCGAAATCCGACCTCAATTTGAGGTCTAAATCTAAATTTTACGAAAATCCCAATTCTACCCAAATCCCTAACTTTCTACCATGAAAGAGCATAAATTAAGATTAGAAATCAATGGGTGTTTATGAAAATGGAAGAATTTTTTTTAAAGTATACTAACCTTTGAAACAGTGATGAAATTTCTCTTTAAAATCGCCTCTAGGTTGAGCTCTAATAAGAAGATAGTGAAAAATGGGTGAAATCTCGATTTTTAGAAGTTTAAATGACTGGGATACAGGTGGTCATCGCGTTCGCGAGACACCTGATGCGTTCGCGAAGAGCACTGCCCAGTTAGCCATAGCGATCGCGAAGAACTCTACGTGTCCCCGTAGGCTTAGCCCCCTCGCCTTCACATTGGTGAGCCAGGGCTTGCGTTCCTGTAGAGAAAAGTCCAATTCCTGAGTTTCCCCCTCCTAACACTACGCGTTCGCGAAGGACAAGTCGCGTTAGCGGAGGGTAGACCCCCCACTACTCCGCGTTTGCGACCAACTCCTCGTGTTCGCGGAAAGTTAATTCATCCCCCAGACCAGTTCCTCTTTGTGATCGCGAGAGAGCCTTCGCGATCGCGAGAGAGCCTTCACGATCGCGAGAGAGCCTTCGCGATCGCGAAGCACAACATCTCAGGAATCGGATGACAACAAGTGTAATAACATCATACGAATTCACTCGCACGATAAAAAAACCAAAATACCACCAAGAACTACGAATCGGACGTTAAAATGAATTATATTTTCAAAGAAACTCAAGAACATGTAGTTTTACAACCGGACGTCCGAATCACGTCAATTTAACTCCGTTTTGCCTCAAACTTTGTAGACAAGTCATAAATACTTAAATTAACCTATACCAAGTTCCAAAATCGAAATCTAAACCCGGTAGCAATAAAGCCAACCTACGGTCAAACTTAGGAATTCTTTAATCCTTTAAATTGCTAGTTTTCAACAAATTACGTTAAATCAAGTTAGGGACTTCCGATACGGACCAATCGAGATCGTCAAAATACTGATCCGGGTTCGTATAAACAAAACGTTGATTGTAGTCAACTCAAATGAGTTTTTAAGGCTAAATTATACTTTTTCATAGATTTTTTCACATAAAAACTTTCCGAAAAAAGACACAGACTGTGCATGCAAATCAAAGAATGCTTAACCAAGCTATTCGAGGTCTCCAAACATAGAAATGAAGGGCAAAACTATAAATGATCTATCAGGTCATCGTATGCACTATCCAGAGCAGGGATAAATACCTCGGTGCTCGGACATGGGCTCAACCCCCACACATATGCGCACCCATAACACGTAGCTATCATAAATAACTCAGACAACTAGTGCCTCAACCAAGTTTAGGTAAGATACTTACCTCAAGCAAGACAAATCACTCCTCGAACAAGCCCTTCCCGTGTGAATCAACCTCCGGACGACCAAAATTTAGCCAAAAGAACATAATATGATCAATAATAGTCATAGGAATTGATTCCAAATAATGAAGCAAAGATCTTTAACAAAAATCAAAAAGATAACCCCGACCCGCACTTCGGAACCTGACCAAACTCACAAATTCTGAATAGTCATTCCGATATGAGTCCAATAATACCAGAATTATCCAATTTTGACCTCGAATCAACCTTCAAATCCTCAATTTTTGTTTTAGAAAAGTTTTTACAAAAATTCCGAATTTCTCCAATTCAAATCATTGGGTCTTACGGTTGGGAGAAAATACCAATTCAAATTGAATAGATTTAAAATAATATTTTGTGCAGCACATGAGTTGTCCGTGCTGATCCAAAAATTGATATTATTGGCATGTAAGTTGTCCGTGCAGCATGTGAGTTTCCCAGGCGGTTGCTATTATTAGCACGTGAGTTGTCCGTGCAGCTCGTGAGTTTTCCGTGATGCGTGTGGATATGGATCTATCCCCCTAGGGTCACCCTCTCATTTTCTTTGTTGAGGGTGTATACGCGGATTGTGAGAAACCAAAAGGTTTTTGGTTGATGTGAGATCTGCAAGAGCTGGTTACTGATTTGGTTTGGTCAATCAGATTTTGATGTGGGCTTGAGAGCTGTTATGTGATTTCTATTTGGATCGGGTTGCGCGCCGCAATGGATTGATATTTGATTATTGCATTTCTTCTTTATTTGTAGTATTCCTTTACCGTTTACATATTGCACATCATTTGTTTACCGGTAAAATGGTACAGTTGAATTTATAGCATAGTTTATAGATAAGCGAATCGATTTGATCCCAAAATGATAAATAAATTAAATAAAATGCAAGACTTAGTGTTACAATCGAGATAAGACAGCAAACTACTTGATTTCGGGAGCAAGGCTTTCGAAGACAGCAATAAGAATATCAATAGACTGAAAATAAAGTATTATTGAGCATAGAACAATCTATAACATAAGTTTGTCAGAATTTTCCTCCCTTACAATGGCCGTTGAAGTCACTATTTATAGTTACTCATAGGGAACAAGGTCCTAGGATCAAGCCCCTCTTAAATGATAATTATGGGGGCCACTGATGAATGTGTAATGACAGGTTATGAATGCCAAAATTCTCTGTAACGGATTGTGTATTTATGTCACTCCCCGACCTCGGGGAGTGCGACCGACGCTCAACCGAGATACCCCGGTCGAGCAAGCCTGCACAATGCCATCTACCCGACTGACCCAAGAATAAAGAGAAGGTATATTTCATTAATCAAACAGTAAGAAGGCCACTTGAACAACACCATTTCATTACCATTGGTTACTTCATTTATAAGTCTCAAAATACATTACACATTCATAGTTTGAAGTGGAAAATGTGATACAAATACAACATTTTTAGTTTGACTTTCCCAACACCAATATACAACCCACACCTTCTCTACGGAGCCTCTAACAGAAATCAAAGAGTGTTATGACAATACCGGTGACAAGGCCCCGGCTAAACCTCAAAATGCAATGTACAAAGGATAAAAGATACAGGACTCCGAAATAAAGTGGGGCTCTCCAAGTCAGCTGAGGAGAGGGTGTACTGCTATCACTACTCAATGCCGCCCGATGTGAAACCACCTGCATCCATTAAAATGCAGCGCCCCCGGCAAAAGAGACGTTAGTACATATGGAATAGTACTAGTATGAAAACTAAACACCCCCTCAATAGAAACGAGTAACAGTACAATGATAAGGAAATATGAAATCAATGAGGGTGTCATCAATATTAAAGTACCAAGTTAGGAGAAAGAATAAATTTCAAGCAAGTTTCAATATTTTAAGTTGGGAGATCTTTAGTACCTATACACCACCGTGCTTTTAGCACGGAGTCCGATCTCAACCCGATCAAGTAAGCGATCTCGCCTGAGACGTCCACTCACAATATCACTATGTGCGCGGCATGGCGTTCGATCTTAGTCCGATCGACTAAGCCGTCTCACCACAATGCCGTGTGGGTCGACGTCACCTCACATTCCACTAGCAATCATCTCATCCAATTTAAGGGGAATTATCTCAACACATCAATTGCATCCCATATTTGGGGAAAACTCTCACCACCCTACACGGGGATTTTACCCCCTCACTCACTCCTACATCAGCACGTGTAGTTTCGGTGTTAGTTATTTTTAACCTACCCTTCCTCGGTGACTAAAGGATACTCCCAAAGCATTTATTATTTAAGGAATTTGCAGCTCATTTTAATGTCTTTTACACTTCTCTTCATTTCATTGGCACTAGCGATGTCACGCCCCAAACTTGGGGAAGCGTGGCTGGCACCAGGTGCCGCACTGGCCCGAGCGAACCACTCTGTAACTTATTTTTTTCTTTGTAACTATCATGGGCCAACATGGCCACAACTCGTAATGTATAACTATAAGTGGGCAACACGGTATCAATAAACTATCGTTCTTAAAAGATGAATACATATGGGCCATCAAGGCCTCTGACATACTGTACAAAATGAACCTTTGTCTACAAAGCCTCTAAGATTATTTGACATCAAATGGGACAGGTACCGGCCTACCCATAAGTCTATAGAAAAACTCTGACACGATGACTCATAGACTCGGCTGCATTCCGAATGAGGTGGAGTCTTACCGATCCTTTGCTGAGTGCCAATCTCGTCTACTATGAGGGCTCGTCAAACTGATTATCTATACCTGCATGCATGAATACAGCGTCCCCAACAAAAGGACATCAGTACGAATAATGTACTGAGTATGTAAGGCAGAACTGAAACATAACAATAAGTCAACATTAATTAAAGACATATAAGAATCAACCTGAATCTCTAAAGTGCCGATGTATATGCATACTTATTATACTGACATATATACAATGCTTCTCTTTAAGACTATTATCCATATCATATGATGCATGACTGCCCAACTGATCAGTGGTAACTGCCCGACCGGCCGTAGCTCGGTGGTTAATGCATAACTGCCCAACCGGTGGTAAATAATAATACATAACTGCCCGACCGGCCGTAGCTCGGTGGTAGATGTATAACTGCCCAATCGGCCATAGCACGGTGGTAAATATGTAACTGCCCGACCGGCCGTAGCTCGGTGGTAGATGTATAATTGCCCAATCGGCCATAGCACGGTGGTAAATATGTAACTACCCAACCGATCGTAGCTCGGTGGTAAATATGTAACTGCCCAACCGGTTGTAGCTCGGTGGTAAATAAATATGCATGTCTGCCCAACCGGTGGTAAATAATGATACATAACTGCCCAACCGGTGGTAACTGCCCGACAGTCCGTAGCACGGTGGTAAATGAATATGCATGTGTTACCATATTATAAACATTAACATCTCTATCATATACCTCAATAGGGACTAAATACATACTTAGACATGCTTGAATATCACTTTACCGGAATGAATAATATGGACATCCTTAATTGCTAAGAGTAGAACCACTTATGGAATAGCATTACGTTTACGTATCGTTACTTGGATCATGCCAAAAAGGAAAGAAGGATTAGCCTTAACATACCTCAATTCACTCTTTTGATGACTACGACTAGTAAATCCTTTTCGTAAACGTCTAACCTCGAATGATTGGCATTAGGCTCAATTGATTGAATTACTGATAGCTGTATCCTCAAAGTAATGCCTAAATATTTCGTCCACCCCATATTCTAAACAAAATCTGTTTGGAAAATGCAAACCTTACACGCACATGTGTCACCCATACCCTGGTCCACATAACATACTTTTGAATGGATTACGAGAGAGATTCATTTCACCAGGCTGTGCACAAATATATATGGTGCCTTCTAGGCTACTAAACCTTTAGAGGCTGAAAGATAGACTAGTTAAGCTCTTAAAACAGTGATGTAGCCAGATTTGAATTTATCCAATTCCGTAGAAATATTTTGAATGGTGAGGATGCAAAAGCTAAAGTTGGAGATGGTAACTTAATTCGGCACAATTATAAGTTCATAACTAAAGTAATTCTTACATCAAACTTCTCCCAGACATCAAAGTCCCTTTTTGATCATACCACCTATTTAATAAATGCATGAGTCACAAATTTTGCTAAGGAAAAATCTGCCACGTGATGTTCTTATCCAAAATATTTTAGATAATAACCAATTACCCACATAATTAAGAATCGTCTCAAATTACTTAAAATGCTATTCACTTTTAACACACTTTATATAACTTGCTATCATGGACATGTGGTACCATATAAAATAAATACATACACTATTATTTTATTAAAATATCCATGTAAAAATATATATATTTTCTCAACTTCTAATTTTTCTAATCTCATATAAAGAGTAAAAATTTTCGTACGCTTAATTCTTAAAATGGTAAAAATATAACCTTCTTTTCTTGTGAGAAAATAATTTCTATATTTACAATAATAAAAATCTCATAAACTTTCTCATATTATGTGTATAATTTAAAACATATTCGAAAGTATTAATATTAATAACTATATAAAATCATATTTTTCAAATCATTTTTTTTTACAAAAAAAAACGTTCCACTCAAAATACCATATCAAATATATATATAACGATATCAAGGTTGTTAAACTTAGGGGTGTAACAAGCGGCCTCTATTGTAATATCATTCTCGGTACGTTGGTCATGTTTCATATCTCATGCTCACTTCTTTTGCTTTCAAACACCGCCAAGGGTTATTAACAACAAGGCATTTCTATTCAAGACTTTAAGTACACATGTGAGCAAATAAGAGTCTTAGGCACAATGAGATTTCTTACACGATTTGACATAATAGCTTTCATTAGAATCACGTCTTGAAGTTATAACATGATCACACCCAGCACATGCTTAGATCACATTCCCGAAGGATAACACAATAAGATAGAAGTATTCGGAATAGTCACATTTATAATGATCAACCTGGGGCTTACAAAACAACGTGGGATCTAATTCTAATAGAGAGATTTAGCCAACATACCTGCCTTGAGCGTCCTTACATTACTACAATATTCCTGAAATATTAACGACTTCGATCTATTTGGAAATATAACAAAATTGAACACCAATTAGGAAGGAGCTCATGGTTCCAGCTCATTTGAGCATTTTATCAAGCACTAGGTGTGCATTAAGGTTTCAAGGTCCTCTTATGGTGGATTCCTTCATCCTGCTACCCAAAGTCTACCCAATTGAGCTCAACAATCTTCCCACAAATATTGATAGTACATTCATGCATAATGAACAACTCCCACACCCAAGAATTGCTTTTCTCATTACCTAATTTTTAGTAAAATCCCGAAATTGAGGGTTAGGGAGTAGAATCTTACCTCTAGGATGAAGACCTAGTGAGTTTTCCTTGTTAATCCTCCAAGCCTTGAGCAGGAATTGAGGAACAATTAGTTTAGGAACCCCCTCTCACTCTAGATCACTTCTTCACTCTCAAAATATCAGATTTTTCTTATCAAATGGTCCTTAACGTCTATATACCGAAGTAGGGTTGGGTTATAAAAACAAGAAAATAGACCTTCCGAACACAGCTCTCTGATCGCAGAGTGGACCGCAGAACAGATATGCAGTCCGCAAAATGGGCCGTAGAAGTGATGTCAAGAACTGGGTTGTTCTGGTCAGGTTTGCAGCAGGTCTGCGGTCATATAATGCACCGTAGAACTCCCCTCCAGAAAATTTTATATTGGATCTGTGATGGATTGTGCACCCAGTGAAAGCATTATGCGGTCACAGAATGGACCTAAAATGAACCTCCAAAATTGGTCATTTTTCTGTTGCACTCTGCGGCCGATCTGCTGCCCTCAGAGTGGTTCTGCAGTTGCATAGTGGACCGCAGAAATGCCTTGCTCTGTCAAAAATTTTCTTCAACTCTCCAACACACTGTTCAACCCAGAAAGTCCGTACCGCGCCTTGGCATCACGAAACCCGGCTTCTAGGTGAAATTTTTATGGGGCCTTACAAATTAATACTGAGGAATATTATTCATTGAATGTCATTGCATGGCAAATATTAGTTTGTCCGCGTTGGCAATATTCCTTTCTGGGTCTCCCCGGTGCCCACAGAAGTTGTTGTTTCCACTTGCCTTGTTTTCCGTCGGTCTCCGGTTCTACATGTCGCTCTATTATTTGAGTATTTAATATGAACCAATTTTACCCTATACAGATAGTCCCTTCTGAAAGTTCCTGACGCTTGATTAGATGCACGTCTCTCTGCAATTAATGCCCTCGACACGCGTCAAACCACGATTTAGCAATATTTTTGCTAGTTCGCGAGGTAATCATGGTCAAGATTTTAGATGCCTATTTCTTTAATTATACGCCTCATTCTTCTTCTTTTACACTTCATAGTTCTTCAAACTCTCTCAATTTCTTTGCATTCAACTCTTTCTTGCTTTCACTTTTCTTTAATCTTCTTCTTAAAAGAACTCTCATTACCTTCTGCTAACTATGGCTTCCACCTCTAAGAACTCAAGTTCTCTTAAAAAAAGAAAACACAGATGATGATACCCCTCATACGGTGAGCACCATCATTCCCAGAAGACTCAACACAACCAAGGACTTCGAAGAGAAGTTTCCTTCTACAAGTTCTCGTACATGAGTTGTTGGCGTGTACCCTTCTTCCATCCATACCCTTCTTACATTGCCATGATTTGAACATCATCGCTTCCGAACAGGGGGAGAGAGTAACCTTCACTAAGAAGGGATTTATGTACGTTTATGCGTACCAATTTACTTTGGGTGCATTTTCTTTGAGCAGGAAAATTGACCCCATGATTTCGGAGTTGTGCCACAAATACCAGATTTGTTTGGCATAGGTAGGCCGTTCGATGTGGTGAATGGCAACCTCTCTACGGTGGCTATGCCAAAAGATGCAGGAAGAGTTCACCTTGGCTCGCATGATTAACCTCTACTCCCCCAAGATGTTCCGTGGAGGAGTAATAAACTTTAGCAAACGTGGCCGCCATACTTTGCTCACCAGCATGGATGACGACAACGACGGTGGGTGGATGGTGCGGTTCATTTTTGTTGCCACCAAGGATATCATTCTGGTCACAACTCCATCTTTCCCTTAGTCATGGACTAGTACACGTAAGTTTAAAACCTGCCTTTTCTCTAAAAAAAAGGTTGTTTCATGATGTTACTGATCATTCTCTTTTCACTATTTTAGCAACTCGGTGGACACCGCTAAGGGTTGAAGGCTTGGACCAGTGGGTTCAGAAGATTGCAGACATTACCAAGCCTGAGACCCGCCGGTGGAAAGAACTGGCATCCAAATACGGGTGGATGGCCAAATATCATTGTAAGGCCAAAACTTATCCTTTATTTATCCCATTTTTGTGTATAAGAAAATTAGTTAACTTCTTTTTCCGTTGAATTTAGGTGTCCCGCAGGGCTCCGTTACCATCACCGAGGAGGATGTTTTGGCTGATCCCGCAGATGCTACGAGGTTACTAAAGGAGGCATTCACCCGAATAGGAACCACCAGATTCGTTTCTAGTCCCTGCTTCCTATCAAAGTCCCCTGCCGGAGAGTAAGAAACCACAAAGGAGGCGCTCTTCCTCGGCCGAGGGCAAGTATAAAAAGGTGAGGAAAGTCGTACCCGAGCCAGCCGATGTCAATGTGGTGATTGACGATGATGGGGAAGCCAGTGATGTAGGGGCATCCATACAAAGGAGAAAATGACCTTCATCGACTCAACCAAATGCTCAATCTGAAGAGCATATAACCCCAACTAGGGACGATGCCCAAGCACTATGGGGAGAGTGTGACTTAGTGGAGAACGCCAATTCTCCCTTTCCAGTCCCGACTGCTGATCCTAGTACTATGAGGCTGAGTACCGGGCATCTTCCGTCTTTGGTTGATGAGCAACCTATAACTAGCACTGCCTTTGCTGCAGCTACTTCTAAACCTACAACACCATCAGCTTCATCACATTCCACGTTGGTCATACCTTCGTCACAAGCAACTGCTACATCACCCCCACCGTACGCGAACACCTGAGAGGAGGATGTCCCTTCTCCCCAGTCCCCGGACCATGGGAACTTGGGGAAAAACTATTCGCCCTCCTCTGCAGATCCCCGGGGGAGGAGGAGTGTCTCCCTTTCGGTTTTTACCGAGTGCCATATGATGTTCCGGCCGGTGGAGCTCGCCAATTACTTGAAGCCGCTGGCTTCAGAGAAAGACAAGAAGAAAATACACTCTCTTTTGGGAGAGTGTATGATAAATAACTCCATGCACAACGCAACAACGTTATGGTACTCGTTGTCTTTACTATCTGTTTTCTCTTGACTTGTTATGACAGGATTTCTAACTTGGGGTTTTTTCTTCACATGCCAACTTCCTTGCTTCTGAAGGCCTTCAGAAGTTGATCCTTGATAAAGAAAAGCTTACGTCCGAGTGGGATCAACTGTTGACCGAGAGGGACCAAGTTGTTGCTCGCCTCCCGACAGTGGAAGCGCAAGCTGCTAAAGCATAGAATTAGAGGTTCGGTTGCAGCAGAGCGAGCAAGAAGTGATGGCCCTTAGCTAAGAAGCCTCCTAGTTAAGTGTATAATTTCAAGAATCCATGACTATATTGTCTGAGGTCCAAAATGTTATTCTTGCTGCTGTCGTGCGCGAGCTTGCCTCTACTGTGAGATTGAATAACTTGGAGGTAGCCTGCTACTCCAAAGCTAAAGAGGTTGCTGCTGCTAAGAAGAAGTGTGCCGATATGGAGGAGAAGTATAAGAAAGTCATGGAACACAATAAGGTTCATATCTATACTATCCATGATCTTGATCTCAGCCTTAGGGACACAAGATTCGAGCGAGATAGCCTTTCAACCGAAGTTGATCGGCTTAAATCAGAACTCTAGTGCCAAGTGGATTCCATCATTATTGAGAAAACACATTCTATGTATAGCATGAGGAGAAAAACCTTGGATGAGGCCAAAGTGGGCTTCATTTATTTTGATACCAAAATCGCTAAGGCCCGAGAGGTGGAGTCAACTGCCCGAAGGCGCCTCCTGGCTCGGCCCGATGCAACTAAATCATCTAGTTTCGGTTTTGAGTTCTTGAGATCTAAGGAGGACTTTGAAGAGGATAATGATGAAGGCCAAGATCCCGAGTCGATAGCAGATCTACCAACTTCTCCTTGCGGCGCAGATACTTCTGTTCCCCTGAGTTCTGGGATGCAGTAGTTTAGTTTTTGGCTTTCTCTTTCCTTTGTTGTTTTCTTTTCATACTTTTGTACTTGTGCTACTTGGCATGTTTGTTATATAAACGTGCTTTTTGTTTAAGCATTACACAAAGTTTACTTTTTTGCATTGAATTATGAAAGGCTGTGAGTGCATTTTTCCCCGTTAGCATTTGGGTTCCGAGCATAAACTCTTCCAAAAATAACCCTTTACAGTGAGTGTTTCATAAGAGAGGGCCCTCTTATGTTTACGGTGCTCTTGAAAAGGACGTCACATGTTCAGTCCGGCACTAGCATTTGAAGTACTTGATTAACTTTCAAATGATAAAACTAATTCATAATTTGGACAAGAAACAAGATAAAAATAAAAGGACTTTATTTTATTCCTTCTATATTCAAAAATACATAAGCATTCGCTTTACTGGAAGTGAAATTGCCATTACTTGTGGCTAACTTGTACTACTTAGTGAAATAGCGATTACTTGTCGCTAACTTCTACAGGGTTGGTTGCGCAGTCTCTGGTCCCATTGACACATTTTTGTTCCCAAATTTCGTAGTACAGGCCGCTGTGCAAATTAGGTTGCCATATTCTCATATCATCCCCCCCCCCCCCCCAGTGTTCGAATGCGAAGAATCCGAATTGGAATACTGGAGGTCTTGCTCCTTTGAAGATTCCACTAGTGAATGATTGGATAATCTTTGGTCTGATAGCAAGCTTCGTTTCCCATTTGGAACTTTTCTACTGAGCCAAAGATAATCTAACCACCCCCAGTGGCTTATAGTGAAGGGGCACTCATGAACGGTCGAATAGCTTTTGGTCCGATAGCAAGCTTTGTTACCCGTTAGGAACTTTGCTATCGAGCCAAAGACTATCCAACCATCCCGTAGTGGTTTGTTGTTTTCATGCCTTGTCATTTAAAGGTCTTATTTCTGTTGATGGTGTTTCCTTCATAGTATGCTTTCCGTTGCTTTCTCGTTAAAAACCTTGCCAGAAAAATCCAATTGGGACAAAATCTAGACGAAGGGAAAAAGAGTGCAGCACATACTTTCAATATAAGTGGTGCACATCAGCAATAGTACCTTTTAAGGTGCGCCACATTCCAGTTCCTTGACAACTTTACTCTGTCTTGGTTTTCCAGTTCATATGATCTTTTCCCGGTGACAGTTGAAACCCGGTAGGGGCCTTTCCACGTCGGACCCTGCTTCCCTGCATTGAGCTCTCGGGTATTTTGAGACACTTTTCTTAAAACCAAGTCTCCTACTTTGAAATAAGAGAGATAGGCTCTTCGATTATAGTATCTTTCCATTGTTTGTTTTTAGGCCACCATCCTTATGTGCGCCAAGTCCCTATGTTCGTCAAGCAACTCTAATTTGACTAGCAATGGTTCGTTGTTTATCTCTTCGTCCGTCCGGAAATATCTCATGGTAGGTTCTCCCACTTCCACCGAGATCAGGGCTTCTGCTCCGTATACAAGAGAAAAAGGTGTCTCTCCCGTGCTCAACTTGGCCATTGTCCGGTATTCCCATAGCACTCCCGGTAACTCTTCGGGCCATTTGCCTTTGGCTGCTTCTAATCCCTTTTTGAAGTTTTGAATGATCACCTTGTTTGTCGACTTCGCTTGGCCATTCGCGCTCAGATGGTATGGTGAGGATATGATTCTTTTGATTCTCAAATATTCAAGGACTTTTGTGACCGTTGCACTTATGAACTGTGGCACGTTGTCGCAGGCTATCTCCTCTAGTATTCCGAACCTGCAAATTATGTTCCCCCCACAAGAAATCGACCATTTTGCGCTCGCTGATCTTATGATAAGGACCTGCTTCAACCCACTTAGAGAAGTAATCAGTTAAAATCAGAAGGAATCGTACCTTGCCGGGAGCCGGTAGCAGCGAACCGACTATATCCATTTCTCATTTCATGAAGGGCCACAGGGATAAAATCGAGTGCAGTAGCTCTACTGGTGGGTGCACTAGCGGCGCATGGCGTTGACACTCATCACATTTCTGAACGAACGCCTTAGCATCTTGTTCCATCCGAGACCAGTAATATCCTGCCCTAACAAATTTTAACACCAATGAATCTATGCGTGAATGATTTCCACAAATCTCTCATGACATAATTAGCCTCGGAGGCTCCTAAACATCGGGCCAACGGGCCTTGGAATGACTTTCTATACAACTGGCCTCCCTAGAAACTATAGCGAGCTGCTTTGGTACAAAGTGCCCGGGATGCCTTTGGATCTTCTGGCAGTTTGTAGTTCTCAAGATACTCGATGATTTCATTTCTCCAATCCCAGACAAAATTGGTCACGTTTACTTCATAATAACCTTCCACATCCAATACCGAATGCTTGAGTTATATATCCGAACCAGAATCTTATCCCTTCATTTCCGTAGACGTGCCAAGATTTGCCAGTGCATCTGCTTCTGCATCTTCCTCTCTCAGGATGTGGGTGATTGACAATTCCCTAAATTGTGCGAGCAGAATTTGGTGTCGAAGATACAGTATACCTGATTTACTACCAGTTGGGAATTGCATTTGATTTCAATGACCTTAAAGTCTAGTCCTCGGGCCATTTCAAGTCCTGCAATCAAAGCCTCATACTCGGCTTCATTGTTAGTGAAGGGAACAGTTTTTATGTCCTGCCTCATGGTTTCTCTCGAGGGCATAATTAATACTACACCGACCCCGGACCCTTTCATGTTGGAAGCATCGTCCATGAACAAGGTCCAAACACCTTATGTCATTTCCGACACCATCACCACTTCTTTGGTTGCCAAAGGCAGTTGTCCGGGACTAAAATCGACCACAAAGTCGGCAAAAACTTGCGATTTGATCACAGTCCTGGGTTTGTACTCGATGTCAAATTCACTCATTTCAACTTGGCTAGTCGACTTGACAATTTCGGTTTGTGAAGGATATTCTGTAGGGGAAAAGTTTTCACCACGGCTATCAGATGGCATTGAAAATAAGGCCTAAGCTTTCGAGCAGCGACTACCAGAGCTAAGGCCATTTTTTCGAGGTTTGTGTAGCAAGTTTCCGCTCCCATTAAAATTTTGCTGACGTAATAGATAGGAGATTGCGTACCTTCATCAGCTCGGACTAGAACGACACTTACCGCTATCTTCAAGACCGCTAAGTAAATTAGCAACTGTTCGCGTTCCTCCGATTTTGATAGTCCATTCAAAGTTTTTTTTCCGGAGTCCATTCAAAGTTTTTTTCCTCTTGAGAAGTGAGAAGAAGTGATGGCATTTTTTCGAAGACAGTGAAATGAACTTGCTTAGAGCAGCCAGTCTTCCAGTTAACCTTTGGACTTCTTTCACATTTGTTAGCTAGTCGAGAATGTCCTCGCTGGCTTTAATTTTATCAGGATTGACTTTGATCCCCCTTTATGACACCAGGAAACCTAATAATTTACCGGAGCTGACTCCGAATGCACTCTTTTCCCTGTTAAGCTTCATGTTATGCTTCCTTAGGATGTCAAAAGTTTCTTGAAGGTGTTTCAAATGATCACTTGCTTTCAAAGACTTAACCAGCATATCATCTATGTAAACATCCATTTTTTTCCTATTTGCATTTCGAACACTTTGTTCACGAGCCTCTGATAAGTGGCTCCGGCATTCTGAAGCCCGAAAAGGCATCACATTGTAGCAATATGTGCCAAACTTCGTTATGAATGAAGTCTTTTCCTGATCCTCTAGGTTTATTTTGATTTTGTTGTACCCGGAATAGGCATCGAGGAAACTCATCAACTCATGCCCGGTCGTCGCATCAATCATCTGATCAATGTTTGGCAATGGGAACAAGTCTTTTGGGCACGCCTTATTCAGATCCTTATAGTGTACTCATATGCAAAATTTATTATTCTTTTTTGGAACTACTACTACGTTAGCTAGCCATTCGGGATACGTTACCTCCTGGATTGAACCGATATCAAGAAATCGAGTTACATATTCTTTGACAAACCTGTTTTTGACCTCGGCAATTGGGCGCTTCTTTTGCCTTGCCGAAGGGATGTTGGGGTCCAGGATTAACTTGTGCATGGCCACCTCTAGCAGAATACATGTCATATCTTCATGCGACCACACAAAAGAATCAACATTAATTTTAAGAAATTCTATTAATCCTGACCTGAGCTCGGGGTTTAATCTCATCGCTAAGTGAAACTTCCTCTCTAAGAACATCTCAAACAATGCGACTTGTTTGAGTTCTTCCACCGTGGATTTGGTTGCGTTCATTTCTTCCGGTACCTGGAAATACCTTGCCACCTGATAGGATTCCGACGGCTCCTCCCCTTTGTCGACTTCATTTGGTTCGGGAGCGGGCATCGGTTCGTATAATTGCTATGTCGCATGTTCCTTCTCTTTACTGTTGGAAACCGAGATTGCGTTCATCTTCCTTGCCGCCGGTTGATCTCCTCTTACTTGTTTAATTCCCTGTGGAGTTGACAATTTCAGAAGTTGATAGTATGTTGATGACACAACCTTTATCTCATGTAGCCATGGTCTGCCAAGAATAATATTGTATCCCATGTCGCCATCCACTACTTCAAACAAGGTAGTCTTCATGACCCCTTCGGCGTTTGTGGGCAGCATGATTTCCTCTAAGGTTGTCACAATTGCTAAGTTAAACCCAGCGAGGAGCTTTGTGGTCGGAATGATGCTTCTGGTTAACTTGGCTTGTTCCGGCAATCTCCATTAATTGATATTGGCTGAACTTCCTGGGTCCACATAAACATGTTTAATTTCAAAATCTAAAATATTAAGAGAAATTACCAGGGTATCGTTGTACATTAATTGATATTGGCTGAACTTCCTGGGTCCAC
Organism: Nicotiana tabacum; assembly: GCF_000715075.1. Taxonomy (NCBI): domain Eukaryota; kingdom Viridiplantae; phylum Streptophyta; class Magnoliopsida; order Solanales; family Solanaceae; genus Nicotiana; species Nicotiana tabacum. The sequence goes on from NC_134083.1 coordinate 117,964,829, forward strand.
ATAAACATGTTTAATTTCAAAATCTAAAATATTAAGAGAAATTACCAGGGTATCGTTGTACGGTAGTAGGTGTCACGCCCCGAAATCGAGGAGCGCGACCGGCGCTCAACCGAGTGAACCCGGTCGAGCAAGCCTGTCAGATATTCCTTCTACCCAAACTCATTCATGAAATAAGAGGAGATGTACTCCATTAATCAAACACTGAAAATATTTCATTAACAACTTCCGTTTTATTCCCATTAGCAGCTTCATTCATAATTTCCAAAATATTACAAGTTTATAGATATAATGAAAAATATGTTTTCCAAATACCAACATTTCTAGTTCAATACCCAACATCAAATACCACCCATAACCTATCTACGGAGCCTCTAAGTACAACAGAAGAGTAATATGGAGATGCCGGCAACAAGGCCCCGGCTATACCTCAAAACATATTAAATGAGAAATGAAAGATACATGACCTCGAAATGAAGTGGGGCTCACCAAGTCAGCTGAAGAGAGTGTACTGCTATCACTGATCAATGCCGCCTGCTATAGAACCACCTGCATTTATTAATGATGCAGCGGCCCCGGCAAAAGGGACGTTAGTACTGTCGAATAGCACTAGTATTATACTGTCCTCTTTCAAAAATAGAATGCCAATATAAGAAAGGGAAAACCACAGAAACAGCAAGCCACAATCAACAATATCCAAATGTCCAATTTAAAACATAATAATTTTCAAAATACGAACTTCTTATACAATTTTGGTTGGGAGATCATTAGCACCGATATACCACCATCTTTGTTAGCACGGAATTTGATCAAGCCCGATCGGCTAGGCTATCTCCCCACGAACAATGTGATTTGACATGTGATGCGAAAGAAAGTTGTTACCATTAGTAGTACCAACATGTGCGCAACATGGTGTCCGATCTCCACCCGATCAGCTAGGCCGCCTTCCCACATATGTCGTGTGGGTTGACTTTTCCAATCCACAATAATTACCAGTTTCATCCTAATTAAGGGGAATAATATTTCCTTGGCTCATTTGGCCATTCACAAGATTCTTTATACCTAGCACGATGGCCGTATTTCATATTCCACACTTTCACATCTTTCAATTTCAAAGATCACCATCAAATATCAACATATAGAATATTTCAAAAATTTTGTAATGGTAACTTTAAACACAAATGGTTTCTTCCCAAAGAATGGGATATACCAACCAGCAACAGAAACACACATCTAAATCATAAACAATCAATACACCATTTATTCTTGCAATACTCTTCCCCATCACCATTTATTCTTGCAATACTCTTCCCCTTCCCCATAAATGACAATGTACAATTTCAACACATGAGTATGTAAGAACTCGAATCACACTGGATACATTTATAAAGCAAAGCATTAGTTAAAGCAGCCCCTTATGGGCATGAATTAAGTACAAAATCTTTGAGGAAATTCTATTTTCGAAATCATTTTTAAAACAGTTGAGTAGGCTCATTTCATATTCTTTATCACATCATCTCACTTCATTGGGACTATTGGCCACAAGTATAACTTTCACTCTTGGCACGTTGGCCACACTTTATATCCCCAATTCACTTATTTCACTTCCAACCATCTTTATGGATTATCAACAATAAGACATTTCCAATCAAGACTTTAGGTACACATATGAGCAATTAAGAGTCTTAAGCATATTGTGTTTTCTCACAAAATTTGGCATCATAACCTTCATTTGAAACACAACTCAAAGACATAGCATTTTAATACCCATATCATTCTTGAACACATTCCCAAAAGATAACATAATGTGATAGGAACATTCGGAACACGTTTTGAATACATAATTCTCGACACATTACTTATTCGGGACAATCGATTTTATTGGGAACAACCATACTTGAAACTTACGGGAACATTATGGAATTCAATTCTAAAAGAGTAGTTTAGCCAACACACCTTCTTTGAGCTTCCCTTAAATTACTACAACGTTCCGGAAATTCTAGCAATCCCAATCTATTTTGAGACATAACAAAATTGAACACAAATTAGGAAGATATTCATGGTTTCAGCTCATTTGAGTATTTTATCAAACACTAGGTGTGCAAATTTGGATACAAGGTACTTCTACAAGATTTCCTTCACTCCACAATCCAACATTTACTTATTTGAGCTTAACAATCTTCCCACAAACCTTATTAGTACAAGCATGTATAAAATAATACTCTTACACTCAAGAATCATACTCCCAATCACCCATCTTTTATCCCAAACTCGAAATTGAAGACTAGGGGTTTGAAGCTTACCTCTTAGACGAAGATCTTTTGATTGGCTTCCTTGATTCTTGAAGATTGGTGCAAGATTGGATGATTATAATGTTAGGTTTCCTTCTTCTCTCTCTAAAATGCTCTTACCTCTCTCTAAAACCCTCAGAAAAATACCCCAAAATAAGCCCCAAAGGCTATTTATCAAAATGGGGTCAGGTTATGAAAATAGAAAAATTAACATTCTAAAATCAGATCGCGGTCACATAATGGACCGCAGAATGGGTATGCGGGTCGCACAATGCACCGCAAAATCAATGCCCAGAACTGGGCTGCGCTGGTCAGGTCTACGACCAGTTTTGCGACCGCATAACCACTTTTGCGATCGCAGACGCAGAATCACCTTCTGCCAGTCTTTGGTAATTTGGTCATAACATCTTGTAGGAGTATCCAAATGATGAACGGTTTGAAGCATTAGAAACTAGACACATATACCTTTATTTTGATAGGTAATACACCATATATCTTATCATATAATGAGAGTTAAGCACGTCCAAATTTGGTCTTGTGCGTACATATTCGAAACTTTAGTCTATAATGAAATTTCCAACTTGACTTGGACATAGGGCTCTCCTTAGACCCCACAAAACTTATAATATGCCTCGTACACTTATTATCATATGAAATTGATATCCATTATATTAATAGTCTTTGATTGCACACAAAATAATATAATGAGCGCACATCAACGTTCTTACTAGCGGTCAAGTACTTCGAACTTTTCCGGGGTATTACATTTTCCCCCACATAAGAACATTCGTCCTCGAATATTTTACAAGTCACTTATAAGAATAGAGTTACCATCCTTTTACCTCCAACCATTATACATAGCCACTTATGACTACCTCGGTCTCATACTTTTCAGAATTTAAACTTACTTATGGCCCTTAAATTTCGGCTATCTTTACAAATTCTTAAAAATTCCGAAAAGTGTCCCCTGTAACTGGGCCTATCCACCTGTCAAAGAATCACCAAAATCATCCTATCAACACATCCACAACTCCACAAAGCATCATAATGTATATCAATATCACTAATCTTAACATTACATGCATTATATTATCAAGAGTGATATCTGGACATGAACTGTACATTTTTAAATCATAACACCTAGAAGGTACCTTTCAAATCAAAACCAATTGCTACATAATCAAGCGAAAATATTTTCTTTCCACCACACTTTCGGCCTTCAAGGTGACCTTCTCGACTTACAGACTTAGCCATAACACATTAACGTAGGCAATCCCAACTTCCAGACTATTCTAACAAGGGTGGCAATTAGGTACGTTTCATAAGCTAACTATCCATTAACTTCACCTTCAATAACCTCCGCCAGAACGATATACAAAGGATTTCCAATTACCTCCTTAGACATAAACATATGAAACACCAGGTACACGGAGGACAATAATAGGGAAATATCATACTCATAGTTTGGCCAATTTCCTTCAAGATTTCATAAAGCCTAATGTGACTACACATACTTTACCTTCCCTAACAATTCACCCAATATATTCACAGAGAAAATCCTGATAACAACCCGTTCACTTTCTTCAACTCTAAATCCTTACGCCGAACACCCAAACTAAACCTTTGGCAACCTCCAACAATTACTTTAAGATGTGCTTAGCTTGAATATGACCATAAGATTTCCTATCCAGTATATTTGATCACGGGATGATGCTTCTTCTTTGACATGTTTGAACCTTCAACCCCTTTATGTTACTATAAATATGAACAACGAGGTTCGAGATTGGCTAGAATTATTCAAGAACCCATCAATGTGCTGAGCACGGCATTTCAGGAGGTTATATCCTAAGAGACATGAAGGTGACTACCAATAGTGCTGACATGGTTAATCATTGTAATGACATCATTGATTCGACACATGAGGCCTAGAGTTGCCTAGTGGGCATTGATAATGTAGGGATCGTGTTCATGATACTGAGATTTAAATAAATGAGTCATTTAAGACATGTGACATATGTGAGGCATGGTCGGGAGGATAAAGACATTAGCGTCAGTTATTCTTGGAAGACTATGAGTCATGAAAAGGACAGCAACAATTGTTTCATTCCATATGTTCCTTGTTTGGCAATAGTAGGCCTCAAAGATAAATAGCCAGGTACGTGACATCAGTTCTCTCATGGAATGTAGGAAAAAATAGTTTAACTCGAAATGAGAATATTCTAGCACCCTGAATGTAATGTGGGTTTCAAGATACATGAAGTTGCATTACGCTCTTAACCATATTTGACACAAAGAATCTATGCCACAAACCCATTAACATGAAAAAGAAGTTAAATACTTGTGGGATTATTATCATTCTCACAGCTTAACCTCTGCCAATAGTTGATCCTGTGTGAGAAAATTCAATATGCTCTCATGTTACTAGACGATGAAAAGGATTCATAATAATATACACAAAGGAATAAAGTGATTGTTCAAATCATAGGAGCCACATACACCAGAGAGAAAAAGAGTGGCTCAAGAAGGATCTCAACACTAGGCTGCTTTACATTAGATTTGATATCACATAGGTAAATATTATGGTGGTGCGTGCATAGGTACAAATGAGCAGATGTTATCCATTTGAATCAATAGGTTCTGTACGAAATTCATCAGGTATAGTCCCTTGTTGAGAATTTAGGAAAGAAAGTGGGAAGTATTAATCCTAGAGTTATAACTCAATTCAAGGACATAATTATAGAGATCAATTTCACAAGAGGTTGTAAATAAGAGAATTTGTGATTGAGTGGATTCACGAATAATGCATCTCGTTCAAAGAGTAGGTACATGCAATGTTTTGTGATTCAACATCTTGTTAAGACCATGTCTGTGAGAGCTTTTCAATATGGGTGCACATATACAACAAAGAAAAAAATCATGCGGTGTTCATAACGATATAGTAAGGGATTCACGAAAACTTACAAGATAAATGTCTGGGATTTAACTCTAGTTAATTCACTTCTAATGTTCAAGTGGGTCTCTCGAAATCACTCAATTATTAGTTTGGACATTTAGTAGAAACTCCTCTCTCGATTAACTCTCAGCCTCACAATATGAACCAATTTAAGCTCAGTGAAGATATGCAAGAATTCGTAGTGGATTGGCCTTTAGGAGAACCTCTCTCGATTATCCTCCTAACTAGGGTTAAACCATAATTCAATTAGCCTCTTTCGATTACTAAGAAGAATTAATGAACTCAACCAATAAGATAATGCAATGATATCACAAGTTATGCCTCTCTTGATTACATGAACATGTGAATATAGATGCAACAATTAAATCATCCAAAACGATTCAATACATCCGACCCTACTTGGTATAAATGCATGGAAAAACGTTATTTTCTAGACTTTTGAAATACATTGGACCTAAGGAGACTAAGGAGGAGTGGTAAGAACACAAGCACAAGGATTTCATCATTCCTTCCTCACTCAAGACCCAAGTTTGGATTGAATTTATATTTTTCTATACTTTACTTATATTTGTGATGAATTGCTCCATATCTATGGAGTATTTCTCTTTAGGGTTTGATGGATTTGGTGTATTGATGATTGTTTGTGTATTATAACTCTAGTTTTATGTATTGAAGCATTTTGGATGATTTAATTGTTGCATCTATATTCAGTAGTTCATGTAATCGAGAGAGGCATAACTTGTGATATATTTGCATTATATTGTTGGTTGAGTTCATTAATTCTTCTTAGTAATCGAAAGAGGCTAGTTGAATCATTGAATAAACCTAGTTTCTCCTAAAGACCAGAGAGGTTCTCCTAAAGACCAATCCACTATGCATTCTTGTATATCTTCACGTGCTTAAATTGGTTCATCTTGTGAGGTTAAGACTTAATCGAGAGAGGAGTTTTTGCTGAACATTTGGACTAATAATTGAGTGAATTCGAGAGACTCACCTGAATATTAGAAGTGAATTATCTAGAGTTAGATCCCAAACAATTATCTTGCACCTATCCTATCAAAACCATATCTTCTCCCATTGATAATCTTCTTTGCTCATTCCTTGCTTCAAATGTCATTAGTCAATAGCTTAAGATTCTTAGTTAATTTTAGTTAGAAATCATATAAATCTCAATTGTCGATCATCTTGGATAGCAACCAAGCTAGAAATTACGAGAACACTGTTTAAATCCAATCCATGTGGATACGATATAATACTATACTATATTTGATTAGCGAGCATAATTTAGGTGTGTGTTCCGAGCTCGTCAAATTTAGGTGCTATTACGTTTGTGTTCGTTGACTATGCGCAGGTTACAGGTTTAAAGTGGTGCATGACTCGAGCTTCTGCAAAAGAAGTGCTACCATACGAGCCAGAGATGGAAAAACAACTTCGACAGCTGAGGAAGGAAAGAGATCTAACCGAGACATCAGAAAAGGTTGGGCATGTCACGCCCAAAAATAGGGGAGCGCGACCTGCGCTCAACTGAGTGAACCCGGCCGAGCAAGCCTGTTAGATTTTCTTCTACCCAAACTCATCCATGAATAAAGATAATACATATTTTCGTTAATTAGACAATAAGGTGATCATGTCTGCAACACCAATTCATTACCATTAGTTACTTCATTTAAAAAGTCTCAAAACACACACACACACCCCTTCATGGTTCAAAGTGGAACAAGTGATTTAATCACAACACAGATTGTTTGTCATTCCCAACACCCATATACAACCCACACTAAGTCTACAGAGCCTCTAAAGATACCGAAGAGTAAAATGATAGTGCCGGCAACAAGGCTCCTGCTATACCTCAAAACACGATAATACATACGAAACAAAAGATGCACAAGCCCGGAATGAGATGGGGCTCACCAAGTCAGCTGGGAAGAATGAGCACCACTAACACTGGTCAATATCCTCCCCTGTGGAACCACCTACATCCATTAAAAATGCAACGCCCCCGGCAAAAAAGGACGTTAGTACATGTCGAATAATTTTAGTATGAAAACCAAACACCAATTTAAGAACTCAGAAATACAGTACGAATATGATGAACCAGGGCGACAATAGAATAGCATAGATAGTCGTTTAAACCAAAGCAAGCTTATCAAGAGCTGTCATTAACATTTATAGAATTTAAGATGAGATCATTTGTAATCATTTTCACACAAAGCGGCCCCACCGCCTCACCCCAAATGTATGCAGGTGGAGGTGTAAGCATAATACCAAACTCTACTCAAGCGGCCCTGTTGCCTCACCCCAATGTATGCGGGTGGAGGTATAATCACAGTACCAAATACCTACACAAAGTGGCCATGCCGCCTCACCCCAATATATATATATATATATATATATATATATATATATATATATATATATATATATGGGTGGTGGTGCAACAACAATACCAAAATCATACACAAAGTGGCCCGGCCGCCTCACCCCAATATATGCGGGTGGAGGTGTAACCCCAATCACAATCTCTACATAATTTGGCAAAATAATTTTCCACATAAATCATGACTTGGAATCATTACATGTAGATACACAATCCATAGTTTGGAACACATCCTCAATTTATAATACAATATGATAAGAGCATTTGAAATAAGGATTGGACATATATCTTTGTCACAATACTTATTCGAATTACTCGATTTGTAATAAATATCTTGGAACTTACAAGGGTAATGGGGGTTCCAATTCTTAAAGAAGAGTTTAGCCAACATACCTCGATTGAGCTTCCTTAAACTCTAAAATGTTTCGGAATTCTTAGCAACTTCAATCTATTTTAGATATATAACTAGTTGAACCAAAATTAGGAAGATGATCATGGTTCTAGCTCATTTGAGCATTTTATCAAACGCTAGGTGTGCATTAAAGTTTCAAGGTCCTTTAATGGAGGATTCCATCATCCCACAACCCATTCCTTACCATGTTTAGCTCACAATCTTCCTACACCCTTTGATAACACAGGCATACAAAATAAACAACTCCCATATCCAAGAATTGTCTTGCTAATTACCCATTCTTAGATAAATTTTGAAATTAAGAGCTAGGGTGTAGAATCTTACCTCTAGGATGAACACCTAGTGAGTGTTCCTTGTTAATCTTCAAAGATTTGAGTAAGAATTGAAGGACAATTTGTTGAATATCACTCTCCCGCATATCGGCCACACAATTTTGGTGCCCGAAGTTGATGTCGCCTGCTTGGGTCTGCGATGGTCATGCGGCCCGCCAACCTGTTCTACGGTTGCATAATGCACCGCAGAACTGGTCTACAGTCGCATAATGTAGCGTAGACTTCCTCCAAATCCAGCCCCACATCTGCTTCACTCTGCGGCCATTATGTGGTCCACAGAGTGATTCAGCGATCACATAGTGGGCCGCAGAAATGCCCTCTTCTGCCAAAAATTTTCCTTTACTCCCCAGTGCATTGTTCAACCCAAAAAGTCTGAGCCGCGAAGAATTTCTAAAATCCTCAAACACGTAAGCCTACTTCGGCACCATGAAACCATTAATTCTTTATACAAACTTTTAGGGGGCCTTACAGGGCAATACTCAACCAAAGAAACTATGGTTGGGAACAATGATGATAATATAGATTTGGCTGCAAGAGAGGCAGCCCAACAATTAGAAAAAGCTGCACGGGAATGAGGAAGCAGCTATTAGAGATGCACAAATTATCTATGAAGAAGAGAAGGGTCGGAGAATTGCTCAAAATCAACCTATAGTTGTAGACCAGTTCGGAAATATAGCTCCCGTGCCTGGGGACTAGGCGATTATACTAGACCGGTCTACAATCAAGGATTATCAAGTGTTAGACCACCTCCAATTGCAGCTAATATTTTTGAATTGAAGCAAGGGTTGCTTCAAACCTTTCAGAATTGTTGTATCTTCAGAGGGAAGATGAACGAAGATCCAAATACACATCTGATGGACTTCGAGGAGATTATGAACACCTTTCAATACAATGGTGTGTCACAAGATGCAGTGTACTTAAGGGCATTTCCCTTCACACTCAAAGATGATGCAAAATAGTGGCTTTGAAACTTACCCACGGGATCGATTAGAACATGGGAGGAGATGACTAAAAAATTTCTTGATAAATATTTCTCCTTAGTTAAAACGGGCAAGTTAAGAAGAGAAATCCATAACTTCTGCCAGAAAGAAACTGAAACTGTTTTTGAAGCATGGGAGAGGCTTAAGGAGATAGTTAGAAAGTGTCAACATAGTGGAATTAAACTCTGGATGCAACTCCAGGACTTTTGGGATGGATTGACACCGGCCTCACATAGAACATTGAGCAATACAGTTGGAGGCCCCTTGATGAAGAAGACTACAAAGGAGATAGTCACAATTCTTGATGATTTGTCTGAAGATGAAAATTAGTGGCCTTCTAAGAGTGCTGAAAGAAGAAGATCAACTGGTGTTCACCAAGTGGATGCTAATACATTTGTGCAGATACAGCTTGATGCTATGGTGAAAGAAATACGAAAGCTGACCTTAGCCTCGATACAAAATAAGCCTCACACAGCTTGTGATATATGTGGAAAAGGACACCCTACTCATGAGTGTAAAGCCTCAATTGAGGAAGAAAATGTTATGGGAAACAACAATTTCAATGCAATGGGTCAGAGGCACCCCGATTTTTCATGGAGTTCACCTGGTGGTACTGCGAACGCTTGGCAAAAAAATAACTCTAGACCCCAGGGACAAGGAGCTCCAGCATACCAAAATTAACAGAGGCAGCAATATCAGCCTCAACAGGCCATTCGGCATGCCTAGAGGATCTAATGAAGGTCTTCATTATCAAGACAGATGAGAGGTTGGACGCCCATGGAGCAGCTATCAAAGAATTGGGCAAATCTTTTCGAAACCTGGAGAGACATGTGGGACAGGTTGCAACAATATTAGCTGAGAGGGCCCAGGAACTCTCCCCGCTGATACTGAGAGAAATCCCAAAGAAAGAAGGTGTAGAATCTTACCTCTAGGATGAAGACCTAGTGAGTTTTCCTTGTTAATCTTCAAAGATTTGAGCAAGAATCGAAGGACAGTTTGTTGAAGATCACTCTCCCACTCTAGGGCACTATCTCACTCTCAAAATATCATGTTTTAGCTCAAAAATGGTCCATTGCGCCAATTTAATCGAAGTAGGGCCGGGTTTTAAAAACCAAAAAAATGAAGCTCCGGAATAGGTTATGCGGTCGCATATGCAACCGCATAATGGATATGCGGTCCGCATATCGGCCGCACAATTTTGGTGCCCGAAGCTGATGTCGCCTGCCTGGGTCTGCGGTGGTTATGCGACCCGCATACTTGTTTTGCGGTCGCATAATGCACCGCAGAACTGGTGTACGGTCGCATAATGTACCGTAGATTTCCTCCAAATCCTGCCCCGCATCTGCTTCACTCAGCAGCCATATACGTTCCGTAGAGTGATTATGCGACCGCATAGTGGGCTGCAGAAATGCCCTCTTCAGTCGAAAATATTCCTTTACTCCTCAGTGCATTGTTCAACTCAAAAAGTTTGAGCCGCGAAGAATTTCTAAAATCCTCAAACATGTAAGCCTACTTCGGCACCACGAAACCTTAAATTCCTTACGTGAAATTTTATGGGGTCTTACATTCTCCCCACTTAGGATCATTCGTTATTGAATGAGTGTCAAATTCCACCATTAGCATTCAATGTGGCCCGACTGTTAATTCACACCCACCAGTAGTTTCAAAATTTGGCTAACACCCTAAATGTCAAAACAAAATCACTAGAGTCTCCCCTGTAACTGGGCCTATCCACCTGTCAGAGAATCCCAGCGACCAAGCCTAACAACATATACATAACCGACGATACAATATAACACAAGAACAACGCAAACCGTTGCCTCATAAGCAATATATTGCCAGAAAAGGAACACCATTAATATCAACTGTACAATGATACATAATTCATAGAAAGTAACTCTTAGAATTTTCATAGATCACAACTTTGAAAATACATGGCTATTCAAACAAATAAGGATACTTTTTCTTCATTTCTTCCTCGGTCTCCCAAGTAGCCTCTTCAACCTGTTGGTTTCGCCATAGCACTTTCATGGATGCATTTTCTTTATTTCTCAACTTTCGGACTTGCCGATCAATAATAGAAACTGGAATCTCTTCATAAGTCAATTCCTCATTAACCTCAATAGTCTCAACCGGAACAATGAATGTCGGGACTCCAACTACTTTCTTCAACATAGATACATGAAACACTGGGTGCACTAATGACATCTCAGATGGTAGCTCAAGCTTGTACACCACCTCACTGATGCTCTGAATGATTTTGTACGGTCCGACATACCTCGGACTCAATTTTTCTTTCTTACCAAATCGCATTACACCTTTCATGGGGGAAACCTTCAAGAATACCCAATAATCTTCTTTGAACTCTAAATCCCTACGATGAACATCTGAATAGGACTTCTGACGACTCTTAGCAGTCTTCAACCGCTCCTTAATGATTTTAACTCTTTTCAAAGCCTGATGCATGAGGTCTGGCCCTATCAACTCTGCTTCACCAATTGTGAACCACCCAATGGGAGATCTACATCTCCTTCCATATAAAGCCTCGAATGGTGCCATCTTAGTGCTAACATGATAACTATTTGTTGTAGGCAAATTCTATGAGTGGCAAATGATCATCCCAACTACCTTTAAAGTCTAGAACTCAAGCGCGCAACATATCCTCGAGCGTCTGAATAGTCCGCTCTGCCTGTCCGTCCGTCTGTGGGTGAAAGGTTGTACTGAGATTCACCTGAGTACCCAAACCTTGTTGAAATGTCTTCCAAAATTAGCCGTGAACTGTGCCCCCAGATCAGAAATGATAGAAACTGGAGTGCCATGCAACCTGACAATTTCTTTGATATACAGCTGAGCATACTGTTCCGCTGTATCGGTAGCCTTAACCGGTAAAAAGTGGGCTAATTTCGTGAGTCGATCCACAATCACCCAAATCGAGTCAAACTTACGAGGAGTGCGAGGTAGTCCTACTACAAAGTCCATATTAACCATTTCCCACTTCCACATTGGACTTTCTATGTTCTGTGCCAACCCACCGGGCCTTTGGTGTTCGGCCTTCACTTGCTGACATTTGGACATCTCGCCACAAAGTCCGCTACATTTCTCTTCATATCATTCCACCAATAGACTTCCTTAAGGTAATGATACATTTTTGTAGAGCCCGGGTGCACGGAATACCTAGAAGTGTGAGCCTCAGTCATGATTCTCTCCCGGAGTCCATCTACATTTGGAACACATAGACACCCTTGGTACCTTAATGTACCATCACCCATGCCAAGAGAAAAGGCCATGGTTTTATGTTTATGAATCCCCTCTTTCAATTGTGCCAACAATGGATCGTTGTATTACTTCTCCTGGACTTCCACAACAAGTGATTATTCAGCCCTATTTTGCACAATCACCCCTCCTTCACTAGAGTCCATAAGACGAACTCCCAAACTAGCTAATCGGTGAATTTTCTTGGCCAATGGACTTTGATATGCCTCCAAGTGTGCTAAACTACCCATAGATTTCCGGCTAAGAGCATCCGCCACAACATTAGCCTTCCCCGGATGATATAGAATATCAATGTCATAGTCCTTAAGTAATTCAAGTCATCTTCTTTGCCTCAAATTCAATTCCTTCTTGTTGAAAAAATATTGAAGGCTCTTATGGTAATATATCCACATGGACCCCATATAAATAATGACGCCAAATTTTCAATGCAAATACCACCGTCGCAAGTTCTAAGTCATGTTTTGGATAGTTCTTTTCATGATTCTTAAGTTTCCTAGAAGCATAAGCTATCACCTTGCCATGTTGCATTAATACACACCCATTATTTATGGATAGTTATTTTCATGATTCTTAAGTTGCCTAGAAGCATAAGCTATCACCTTGCTTAGAAGCATAAGCTATCACCTCTTCAATGAACACTATTACGAAGGAGTCGAGGAAAGAGTTGAAGACCCGATTCATAAGATCCATAAAAGTTGCTGGGCATTTGTTAGCCCAAAAGACATCACCAAAAATTCAAAGTGCCCATATGGGATTCTAAAAGCTGTTTTCGGAACATCCTGTTCCCTAATCTTCAATCGGCGATACCCGGATCGTAAATCAATTTTGGAGAAGTACTTAGCACCTTGCAATTGGTCAAACAAGTTATCTATCCTTAGCAGTGGGTACTTATTCTTGATCATGACCTTGTTGAGCTGCCGATAGTCAATACACATTCTCAGTGACCCATCTTTTTTCCTTACAAAAAGGACCGGCGCACCCCAAGGCAATACACTTAGCCGGATGAAACCCTTTTCTAACAAGTCCTTCACCTGCTCCTTTAGTACCTTCAATTCAGCCAGTGCCATTCTATAGGGTGGAATAGATATAGGATGCATGTCTGGCATCACATCAATCCCAAAATCAATCTCCCTGTCTAGTGGGATCCCGAGGAGTTTATCCGGAAAGACTCCCGGAAATTCATTCACGACAGGTACGGACTCAAATGTATGCGCCTCAGCGTCGGTGTCCGTAACCCGGACCAAATGGTAAATACATCCCTTGTTGATCATCTTCGTGGCCTTAATGTAAGAAATAAACCTACCCTTCGGCACTGCATCATCACCCTTCCACTCAATAACTGGCTCATTTGGAAATTCAAACCTAACAGTCCTGGCTTGGCAAAACAAGAATAAAGCCAGTCCATCCCTATTATTACATCAAAGTCGACCATCCCTAATTCAATGAGATTGGCCATGGTGTCCCGACCACGCAACGTGACAGCATAATCCCTATAAACCCGCACATCCAAAATAGACTCACCAACCGGACTAGATACAGAGAACGGCTCATGAAGTTGTTCCGGTTCTATCCCAAATTCCATAGCAACATAAGGAGTGACATATGACAAAGTGGAACCTGAACCAATAAGAGCATACACATCATGAGATTGGACAGTCAAGATACCTGTGACAACATCTGGACAAGCCTCTGAATCCCGACGCCTCTGCATAGCATAAAATCTGCTGGGTCCTCCCGAATTCTGTGCACCACCCCTAGCTGCACCTCGCCCTGTGGGTGCTGGGGTGCCTCGAGCTGGAGGTGTTATGGATGTAGTAGCTGCAGAATTAGCTGGCTGCGCCACACCTCTGCCCATGTTTCGGCGGGCCGAGCAGCAATCCCTCTGAATGTGACCACTCACACCGCACCCATAGCATATAGGTAGGTCCATGAAGCAGGCCCCAAAGTGCATCCTCCCACACTTAGGGCATGAGAGCCTCCGCTACTGAAACCTTCTGTTGGGCCGACCCTACTAGTTGGGTCCCCTGTTGCCCTGACTAGGTACAGATGACTATGCACTCATCGAAGACTGAGCGAATGATTGAGATGGCCCTGATGACCCTCCCCATAATGCCGACCTACCACCACCACCACCGGAAAAACCATCAAAGTTTCCCACGGACCAAGCCTTGCTGCTACTGTGATGCTCCATGCTATTCTTCAATTTGCGGGCCTCTGTGGCTTGAGCAAATGCCACCATCTTACCATAGTTCATATTAGAATTCAAGGCAGTTGTAGCGGCTCATTAATAACCAAGGGCCTAAGGCCCTGTACAAACCTGCACACTCTAGCCTCCATAGTCGGCAACATGTGAATAACATACTTGGACAGGCGCGCAAACTCCATATGGTACTCCCACACATTCATACTACTTTGCTTCAGGCTTTCAAACTCAACGGCACGGGCTGCCTTAGTTTCAGCATGCAAGAAATGATCCATAAAGGCATCTATGAACTCAACGTGGCGGAAAAGGGCTTCCTTCCTCATGGTATTCCTCCCACAACTTAAACCAAGAATAGGCCACCCCTTTCAGGCGGTAAGAGGCCAACTCCACTCCCTCCGTCTCTGTAGCATGCATAACCCGGAGAGTCTTGTACATCTCATCAATGAAGTCCTGGGGGTCCTCCTCGGGATTAGTACACGTAAACACTGGAGGATTTTACTGAAGAAACTTGTTCACCCTGGAACTAGCAGATTCCCCTGGTTGACTGGAAGAAGTAGGCCTGACACTCGATCTCTGAGCCTGAGAAGCCACTAACTGTGCCAACATCTGTACGGCTCCCCTAAGATCAACATCAGAAACACCAGAATCGGAAGGTGGAGCTGGAGGTGGAACTGGAATATCAGTTGGAGGGACCGTTGCACCTTCAGTAGGTGTAAGGACAGGTGCAGTCTGATCAGTTGTAGTAAAGTCAGGCAGTGTAGTAGCATCCTCACCCCTCAGGTGCTCACCCGCATCATCAAATATAGGATCAACTGCCACTCCTAGGTGATATTGGCTCTTTGGCCAGTTCTTGCCTTCTTCTTATGTGCCATGTACTGAAAATTAGAGTAACGCACAAGTTAAAGGTGGAACAATCTTACAATCAGCTTTATCGCACGATCGAGAACATGAAAGAAGGGTATTACCTAAATGCCCAAGTAGCATCCAAATTATAGATGTGGTCGACAACACACTGATAAGAAGAACTCTACTAGACACGGCTCTGAGACATCCTAGGACACTTAAAAACCTTAGGCTCTAATACCAAGTTTGTCACGCCCCAAAATCGGGGAACGCGACCGGCGCTCAACTGAGTGAACCCGGCCGAGCAAGCCTGTTAGATTTTCTTTTTACCCAAACTCATCTATGAATAAAGATAATACATACTTTTGTTAATTAGAAAATAAGGTGATCATGTCTACAACACCAATTCATTACCATTAGTTACTTCATTTAATAAGTCTCATAACACAAACACACCTTCATGGTTCAAAGTGGAACAAGTGATTTAAGCACAACACAACTTGTTTATCATTCCCAACACCCATATACAACCCACACTAAGTCTACAGAGCTTCTAAAGATACCAAAGAGTACAATGATAGTGCCAGCAACAAGGCTCCGGCTATACCTCAAAACACGATTACACATACGAAACAAAAGATGCACAACCCCGGAATGAGATGGGGCTCACCAAGTCACATGGGAAGATTGAGCACCGCTAACACTGGTCAATATCCTCCGCTGTGGAACCACCTGCATCCATTAAAGATGCAGCACCCCCGGCAAAAAGGGAAGTTAGTACATGTCAATTAGTACTAGTATGAAAACCAAACACCAATTTAAGAACTCGAAAATACAATATGAATATGATGAACCAGGGCGACAATAGAATAGCATAGATAGTCGTTTAAACCAAAGCAAGCTTATCAAGAGCTGTCATTAACATTTATAGAATTTAAGATGAGATCCTCTGTAATCATTTTCACACAAAGCGGCCCCGCCGCCTCACCCCAAATGTATGCAGGTGGAGGTGTAAGCACAATACCCAACTCTACTCAAGCGGCCCTGCAGCCACACCCCAATATATGCGGGTGGAGGTATAACCACAGTACCAAAAACCTACACAAAGCGGCCATGCCGCCTCACCCCAATATATGCGCGTGTAAATGCATCAACGATACCAATACCTATATATATGGGTGGTGGTGCAACAACAATACCAAAATCATACACAAAGCGGCATTGCCGCCTCACCCCAATGTATGCGGGTGGAGGTGTAATCCCAATCACAATCTTTACATAATTTGGCATAATAATTTCCACTTGGAATCATAACATGTAGATACACAATACATAGTTTGGAACACTTTCTCAATTTATAGTACATTATGATAAGAGCATTTGAAACACGGATTGAACATATATCTTTGTCACAACACTTATTCGAAATACTCGATTTGTAATAAATATCTTGGAACTTACAAGGGTAATGGGGGTTCCGATTCTTAAAGAAGAGTTTAGCCAACATACCTCAATTGAGCTTCCTTAAACTCTAAAATGTTCCGGAATTCTTAGCAACTTCAATCTATTTTAGAAATATAACAAGTTAAACCAAAATTAGGAAGAAGATCATGGTTCTAGCGCATTTGAGCATTTTATCAAATACTAGGTGTGCGTTAAGGTTTCAGGGTCCTTTTATGGAGGATTCCATCATCCCACAACCCATTCTTTACCATTTTTAGCTCACAATCTTCCTACACCCTTTGATAAAACATGCATGCAAAAGAAACAACTCTCATACCCAAGAATTGTCTTGCTAATTACCCATTCTTAGATAAATTTTGAAATTAAGAGCTAGGGTGTAGAATCTTACCTCTAGGATAAAGACCTAGTGAGTTTTCCTTGTTAATCTTCAAAGATTTGAGCAAGAATCGAAGAACAATTTGTTGAAGATCACTCTCCCACTCTAGGACACTCTCTCACTCTCAAAATACCAGGTTTTAGCTCAAAAATGGTCCACTGCATCTATTTAATCGAAGTAGTATCGGGTTTTCAAAACCAAGAAAATGAAGCTTCGGAACAGGTTATGCAGTCGCATATGCGACCGCAGAATGGATATGCGGTCCGCATATCGGCCGCACAATTTTGGTGCTCGAAGCTGATCTCGCCTGCCTGGGTCTGTGATGGTTATGCGACACGCAGACCTGTTCTGCAATTGTATAATGCACCGCAAAACTTGTCTACGGTCGCATAATGTACCGCAGACATCCTCCAAATCCTGCCCAGTATCTGCTTCACTATGCAGCCATTATGCGGTCTGCAGGTTGATTCTGCTACCGCATAGTGGGTTACAGGAATGCCCTCTTCTGCCAAAAATTTTCCTTTACTCTCCAGTGCATTGTTCAACGCAAAAACTCCATGCCGCAAAGAATTTCTAAAATCTTCAAATAAGTAAGCCTACTTCGGTACCACGAAACCTTAAATTTCTTATGCCAAATTTTACTGGGCCTTATAGGGCAATCCTCAACCAAAGAAACTATGGCTGGGAACGGTGATGATAATATGGATTTGGCTGCAAGAGGGGCAGCCCAACAATGGAAAAAAGCTGGACAGGATGCTGAGGAAGCAGCTATTAGAGATACACAGATTATCTGTGAAGAAGAGAAAGGTCGGAGAATTGCTCAAAATCAACCCATGGCTGCAAACCAGTTTGGAAATATAGCTCTTGTGCCTTGGAGACCAATGGGCGATTATGCTAGACCGGTTTACAATCAAGGATTATCAAGTGTTATACCACCTTCAATTGCAGCTAAAAATTTTGAATTGAAGGAAGGGTTGCATCAAACCCTTCAAAATTGTTGTGTCTTCGGAGGGAAGATGAACGAAGATCCAAATACACATATGATGGACTTCGAGGAGATTATGAACACTTTTCAATACAATGGTGTTTCACAAGATGCAGTGTACTTAAGGGCATTTCCCTTCACACTCAAAGATAATGCAAAACAGTGGCTTCGAAACTTACCCACGGGATCGATTAGAACATGGGAGGAGATGACCAAAATATTCCTTGATAAATATTTCTCCTCAGTTAAAATGGGCAAGTTTAAAATAGAAATCCATAACTTCTGCCATAAAGAGACTGAAATTGTTTTTGAAGGATGGGAGAGGTTTAAGGAAATAGTTAGAAAGTGTCAACATAGTGGAATTGAACTCTGGATGCAACTCTAGGACTTTTGGGATGGATTGACACCGGCATCACGTAGAACTTTGAGCAATGCAGTTGGAGGCCCCTTGATGAAGAAGACTCCAGAGGAGATAGTCACAATTCTTGATGAGTTGTCTGAAGATGAAAATTAGTGGCCTTCTGAGAGTGCTAAAAGAAGAAGATCAACTGGTGTTCACTAAGTGGATGCAAATACATCTGTGCAGATACAACTTGATGCTATTGCAAAAGAAATACGAAAGATGACCTTAGCCTCGATACCAAATAAAGCTTGTGATATATGTGGAAGATAACACCCTACTCATGAGTGTCAACCTCAATTGAAGAAGTAAATGTTGTGGGAAACCCTAATTTCAATGCAATGGGTCAGAGGTACCCCAATTTTTCATGGAGTTCACCTGGTGGTACTGCGAATGCTTGGCAACAAAATAACTCTAGACCCTAGGGACAAGGAGCTCCAGCATACCAAAATCAGCAGAGGCAACAATATCAGCCTCAACAGGCCATTCAGCATGGTCTAGAGGATCTAATAAAGGCCTTTATTATCAAGACAGATGAGAGGCTGGACGCCCATGGAGCAGGTATCAAAGAATTGGGCACATCTTTTCGAAACTTGGAGAGACATGTGGGACAGGTTGAAACAATATTAGCTGAGAGGACCCCAGGAACTCTCCCCACTGATACTGAGAGAAATCCCAAAGAAACAGTGAATGTTGTGACTCTGAGAAGTGGGAAAGTATTGAAAGATCCCATCCCAATCCAAAATGATGTGAAACAGGACAAAGAAAGTGGGGAGCAACTGAAGAATGATGTTCATAAAAAGAAGAAGGGCCAGATGAAAGCTGAGAAAAAAAAAAAGGGCAAAACTTCGAGAAAAGAGGAACATGATGAGAGTGAGCATATGACGGCGCTACCTTTCCCTTAAAAGCTATATAGAGAAAAGTTGGACAAGCAATTTGGGAGATTGTTGGATGTGCTGAAAGAGGTTAATGTAAACTTACCATTCACAGAAGTACTCTCACAAATGTCTGCTTATGCCAAATTCTTGAAATGGATCCTGACAAAGAAGAGGAAGATAGAAGAGACCCCAGTGGTCAAGCTCACAGAGCATTGCAGTGCGATATTGCAAAACAAACTTCCACAAAAGTGTGGAGATCAAGGGAGTTTTACTATACCTTGCTCTGTAGGAAGTATTCATTTTGATAAATCATTATGTGATTTTGGTGCCTCAATTAATTTAATGCCTCTATCTACTTACAGGAAATTGGTGAAGGAGATTGGAGAGATAAGGTCTGTACCAATATCGTTGCAGCTGGCAGACCAAACGACTTTAATACACGAGGGGATAGTGGAAGATGTGTTAGTTTGGGTGGATAAGTTCGTATTTCCTGTGGGTTGTATAATGGTGAAAATGGAGGAAAACAAGGAAGTCCCCCTTATCCTAGGAAGATCATTCTTAGCAATGGGTAGAGCGATATTGGATATACATGAGAGAAAACTCATGCTTATAAGTGGGTGAGGAGACTGTGACTTTCAAGATGGATGTAGAAAAGGGGGCACAAAAGGAAAAACCAGCTGCGAGTGTTGAGTGGAAAGTGAAGGGCTCAAAAGAGAAGGATGCGGTGAGCGAGAAAGATATGTATGGGGTCTACCCCGAAAAGGCTGAGAAGAAGTTGTCTGCATGGATATGTTCATTAATTCGGGCGCGAGGAATGGAGCCCGACTTCGACTCAGACCCAGACTACATGTTCAGGGAAGTTTCCTTTACCTTATGCTTTATAATTGTATGTCATGGGGATATGCCACAACTTGAAGTGTGGGGTGGTGGATATTTGTATGTATGTATTTATATTAGTGTTCTTTTTTTTAAGTTGTAGTAGTTGGAGATAGAAAAAATTATAGAAAAAAGAACATAAAAGTTTTTAAATTTTTGATTTTTCTCGACGATGGATATCATCGACAGGTTTCTTGAGGGATTAAAATCAAAAGAAAAGGACAAAAAGATTTTCTTTTAATAGGTAGTGTAATAATTCCCCCTTGGGTTTTCTTTGTGCCGCGGTTTATTTTCAAGGGTTTGTTTGAACCGGGTGTAGTTAGTTTTTTTAGGAGTCGGAAACCTTGTAATGTAATTTCAGTTGAAAGCAATATCTCTTCACTTTATTATGCCTTGAGAATAGTAAGTGCTTTAGTTGTGACACTTACTCTCAGTTTTTTACTCTTGTATAAGTACATTAAATTGTATGATCTTAACTTGGCTTAACTGTGTTGACTGGAGTGTCTTGATTGTCCGATCCTGAGTTATGTGCCATGTGTGAGTGAGGTCTTGTGTTATTCTGTGCATTGCATTTGATGTCTAGAACTTGCCCCGTGTGTTTGCAACACGAAATAGTAGTTTTATTCAGTCTTGGAAGTGATATATGTATTTCTTTGTTGAGCCAATGATATGCTTACCCACCTAATTGTTATGTATCTTAGTTAACCCCATTGAGCATGTAATCTTGTTTCTTTAGCAACCACATTTCAAGCATTACCCATTTGTTTGAATTGACTATCTATTTGCACCTTGTACCTCTCGTGAGCACTTGAATTTGTTATGAAATTTGTAAAAGTTGAAGTGTGGGGTGGTTGGTTTGGCTTTTGAGTGGAACTATTGAAATAAGGAGAAGGGTGCAATGTTTTGAAAAAGTAAGAGCCACTTGAATTGAAAAAGAAAAAAAATAAGTGTATGATTGTGAAAAAAGTATTCCTTGATAGTGGTTACTTGATGTAATTGTGCTTAAAGAAGTAGGGAGTTAATGTATATTGATGCGAAGGTGGAGTTATAGTTTAACATAAATGTGGGGGTTTGAATGGTTAATTGTATGTATTAAAGTTCTTAGGGAGGTGTAGTCACTCATATATAAAAATGTATCATACTCATCCTGCAACCTACATTACAACTAATTAAAGCCCTACTTGATCTTTGACTGAATGAGCTCATTTAGAAGAGTAGTACACTACGGGCAAGCCTATGGTACGTTTTGTGTGGCATATGAATGTTATTTCTGAGAGTGAGTGAATTCTTTCTATCTTGAGTTCCTAATTGTTCTTAAATTCTATTGTGTGTGGAACTACTCTCTATTGTTGTGTGAGGGCACTTGATTCATATGGGAAAGGTAATATCATTGAGCTCTGTGTTAGAGTAAGTGAGCGGGTTGTGAAAACTGTGTGGTGCTTATGAGTCAAATCTTGAAGCAAGGATGTTACAGTATTGTGCTTATTCTATTTTAAATATTCTTGGTGTGATAGTTTAAGTATGGGGTGTTGATGGTAGGCTATAATCTCTCGTATTTTAGTCACTTATTGCACTCTAATTCACTGCTCTTTATTCATGTTTGAGCTTTAATTGGTAGTGTTTTGCACTTATTGTGTGTTTTATGCCTTGTAGTAGCGATTCCGAGCTATGTAGATGTTATGGAATGAATTTTAGCTAGTTGGAGCTTTGAAGTCGAAGTAAAAGTCCAAGGGATTAAGTCGGGATCGTGTTCGGGGGTCGAGGACCAAGTCTGGAAGTCAAAAATTGAAGATGGAGTCGTACTCTGAGAAAACCCCACTGCCACGGTGCGTGGGGCGCCGTGGCTACCTATTTCCTGCAACCTGATAGATATTTAGCTCTCAGGATTTCCCCACTAATGCCCCGCTTGGCGCGTCGCCCCATGCGGCGCACTTGTGCAATATTTATAGAGTGAATGTCCTATTTCGAACAGGAGAAGGTGGTTTCATTTGGACCGGCCCTACTTGGTATAAATGCATGGAAAATGTTATTTTCTGGACTTTTGACATACATTGGACCTAAGGAGACTAAGGAGGAGTGGGAAGAACACAAGCACAAGGATTTCATCATTCCTTCCTCACTCAAGATCCGAGTTTGGATTGAATTTATGTTTTCCTATACTTTACTTATATTTGTGATGAATTGCTCCATATCTATGGAGTAGTTCTCTTTAGAGTTTGATGGATTTGGTGTATTGATGATTGTTTGTGGATTATAACTCTAGTTTTATGTATTGAAGCATTTTGGATGATTTAAATGTTGCATCTATGAGCACTAGTTCATCTAATCGAGAGAGGCATAACGTGTGATATCTTTGCATTATATTGTTGGTTGAGTTCATTAATTCTTCTTAGTAATCGAATGAGGCTAGTTGAATCATTGATTAAACCTAGTTAGGAGGATAATCGAGAGAGGTTATCCTAAAGACCAATCCACTACGTATTCTTGCATATCTTCACGTGCTTAAATTGGTTCATCTTGTGAGGTTAAGACTTAATCGAGAGAGGTGTTTTTGCTGAACGTTTGAACTAATAATTGAGTGAATTCGAGAGACTCACTTGAACATTAGAAGTGAATTATCTAGAGTTAGATCTCAAACAATTATCTTGCACCTATTCTATCAAAACCCTATCTTCTCCCATTGATAGACTTCTTTGCTTATTTCTTGCTTCAATTGTCATTAGTCAATAGTTTAATATTCTTAGTTAGTTTTAGTTAGAAATCATATAAATCTCAATTGTTGATCATCTTGGATAGCAACCAAGCTAGAAATTACGAGAACACTGTTTAAATCCAATCTCTGTGGATACGATATTATATTATACTATATTTAATTAGCGAGCATAATTTAGGTGTCTGTTCCGCGCTCGTCAGTTCTCTCAAGATCCTTACTGTTTTCCCAACGTGCTCGTCTTCGGCATCATCAGGAGTCGTCTCACGTACATGTCATGGATATTGCTCGCCATGTACCGGCGTGGCTACGTCCTCCTCATTGCGGGTGTCACTAATAGAATATTTGTGTTGAAGAAAAAACTTGTTGCGACCAAATACACACGCAAGTATACGTGGCCGTGAAGTAATAAAGTGACTCAAAAGTCGAATGTCGAACCCACAGAGATTTAGATCAATCGTTAATTAAGCAAACTAAAATAAATTAATTGTCTAAGGTAACTAAGAGTGATGTTTTTCTATTAATCTACTATTGCATAAATTTAACAAGTAACAACTAATTTATCTAGAATGCAAACGTGTATGCAGAGGTTTTAATTCAGAGAGGAAAATTCCAAGGTTGTGGTTAGTTTATCAATCCTATTAAGTTCAATAATCACACTCGTTAATCCAGGTTATCTATGATTGCTAATTGACCGGATCTTTTATATGAATAGCATGTTTCCACAATACTATTCATCTATACACAATATATCAATTCTATATTCCTATGGTATTGAGTCTATCATGAACGAATATAATACGGTATTCAATTAAGCAAGATTGTTAGATATATTCCTATCCTAACCGCGAAATCGTTCCCCGAGCCACTGGTTCAGAAACAAGCTCTCTTTAACTCTATTCTAATCTAAACATGGCATTCTCAAGCATAGCATAGATAGTAGGGTGAAATGGTAGCTACAACAAGTCACAAGTTAAAACTAGACTTAAAGAAACAACCACAAGATGATAATCCGAATTAACGAAGATGTAATTAATAAATGTTAATAATCATGTCAACCACAGCCCTAGAAACTAGAGTGCTTAGCCACTCATGTTCGTAGTAACAATTTTTCAAGTATTTTTCATAAACAAATTCCAAAGAAAAGATGAAGGAATGAAGAACTCGATGATTTTCTCCTCCAAAAGTTGTTCCACGTGATGTTCTTGCCTCCAAGTAATGTCCGCCCCCACAAAAATAGGTTTAGAAACCTTTTTATACATGATGGGGACGTTTAGGGTTGAAATCCCCAAGTCCCAGCCGAATTAGGACAAAAATCCTCCCTTTAGCGTCTCGCTTGGCGCCTCGCGCCAACCAGGACAGCAAACATTTTGGTCTTCTATCTTTGGCGTTTTGGTTGGTGCCTAGCACCAACCAACCTGGACAGTGAATATTTTAGCATGCTCTCAACGGCGTTTTTGTTGGTGCCTAGTGCCAACCTGGGCACCAAACTTATACTTCCTCCAAATTCTTCCCTTTTTGACGCCAATTTGCATGCAAACTCCCCAAATCACCTCCAATTGATTTCTACACATATAAACAACATTATTAAGCTCGAGTCACAAATATTCATACCAAAGTTAACAAGATCGAGGTATAATGCAAGGCAAATTACATGCAAAAACATGAATTTTTAGCCAAACATCACCACCCCACACTTAAACTCTTGCTCGTCCTCGAGCAACTAACAATTCACACTTTTCTTGAGCATTTTTTATTTACACATTTGAAGCACACAACACCAATGAATATGGTTGATAGCAACAATTAAACTATAGCATATGCGTTAAGTGTCACTTCCCTTTAACTTTTGCCATTCTAAAAAATATTTACAACAAAGACAACATGCTCATAGCAGTCCTAGCCTCAATAACTGACTCAATGTCACAATGCACTCATGGCTTAAACACCCAACATCCTAGAGAAGTCTAATAACATTACCTATCCCTCATGACACCATGTGCCCTCACAACAAGAACACAAGAGTAAGTTGAATCCACACATTCAAATCAAATGCTCAAATATATTTTAAGGACTCACATATATCAAAGGAAATCGCTCACTTTCACAAAAGAAGTCACATGCATGCAATTGGTACCATAGGCTTGCCCTTAATGTAAATCTCTACTAATGTAGGCTCGCTCGATCTAAAATCAATTAGGACTTTTTCATGGTTGTAATGTGGGCTAAGGGACATGTAGGATATATTTAGGAATAGTGACTCACCCTCCTAAGCACTTTAACACATCACCAAATTAACTTTTAAGTGAAAATTCTTCAATCCCAACTAAAATTTCACAAACAAGATCACCCCCAAAAAATGTTCCCTTTTTCTTTAAGCACTATCGTTCTTTACATTCCACTAGCAAAAACAAGATATTTATTCATCTACATTTTTTTCTTTTTCATTTTCTTTTTTCTTCAACTATTTTTTTCTCTTTTGCAATTTTCACTAGCGGCGTATTCTTTTACATAAACAAATGCACTTTTCTTTCTTTCATTGGTTCCACTCAAAAGCCACCCCACACTTAGTCCCTTCTTACTTATTTTAGTGCTCATTTCACAATTAAAGTGCTTTAAGAGATAAAAGGATCAAAACTCTCACGCCCCAAAAACGAGGAATGCTATCGGCGCTCAACCGAGTGAATCCGACCGAACAAGCCTGGTAGATTTCATTCTACCCAAACTCATCCATGAATAGAGATAATATATATTATCATTAATTAGACGAAAATGTGTTCATGTCTACAATACCAATTCATTTCCAATAGTTTCATCATTTTTAAAGTCTCAAATGGACAAGTAATACGTCCACAACATAACATAGTTTGTCTTTCCCCAGCACTAATACACAACCCACATTATGTCTACGAAGCCTCTATAGATAAAGAAGAGTACAATGATAATGCTGGCAACAAGGCCCCGGCTCTACCTCAAACAGAATACACAAAGTACAAAAGATTTATGACCCCGGAATGAAGTGGGGCTCACCAAGTCAGCTGGGAAGAAGGTACACTACTATCACTGATCAATATCCCCTGCTGTGGAACCACCTGCATCCATTGAAAGATGCAGCGCCCCCGGAAAAAGGGACATTAGTACTGTCGAATAGCACTAGTATGTATAACTAAACACCCTCTTAATAGAATGACAAATAATACAAATAAGATTATCATAATATTAGAGAAAGCCTGAATCAATATCAAACCTCAATTTAGAATCAAGACAATGTTCAAATTAATTTCCATATCTCACATTGGGAGATTTTTAGTATCGATATACAATTGTCCACAATACCATTATTCACAATACCGGTACCACCGTACTCTTAGCACGGAGTCCGATCATAACCCGATCAGTTAGGCCATCTCATTAGAGACATCAACCACAATTTCTCTCAATATCAATACCACCATCTTTAACACGGAGTCCGATCACTACCCGATCGGCTAGGCTATCCATTAGGGACATCAACCACAATTACAATTTCCAGCACAATCACTACCATGTGTGCGGCATGGTGTCCGGTCACGACCCGACCGGCTAGGACGTCTTATTTGAGACATCAACCTTTTTATAGCAATCATCGCATTTCATAATACTTTCACATCTTTTCATTTCATTGGCACTAGTGGCCATAATTATAAGATCATTCTTGGCACGTTGGCTATATTCAGTATTTCATGCTCACATTATCAATTTCAAATATCATCCTCATCATCAACAATAAACACAATTCAAATCAAAGTGTGTAGTACACATGTGAGCAATTTAGAGTCTAATGCACATAGAGATATTTCACAAAATTTGGCATAATAGCCTTCATTTGAACTTGACTTAAAGCGAAACACTATTAATGCACAGCCCATATTTTAACCCATCCTCAATTGGTAACATAACATGAATAGAGCATTTGGGATGCTTGTTGAACATAAATATTCCAACCCAATCTTACTCGGAATAGCCAATTTCATAATGAATCACTCGGGACCTACATAATTTATATGAATGTCGTGGGATTCAATTTTAAGAGAAGAGTTTAGCCAACATACCTCACTTGAGCTTCCTTACACTCTAAATATTCCGGAATTCTTAGCAACTTCAATCTATTGTAGAAATATAACAAATTGAACCAAAATTAGGAAGATGATCATGGTTCTAGCTCACTTGAGCATTTTATCAAACACTAGGTGTGCATAAGTTTCAATGTCATTTTTATGAAGGATTTCATCATCCCATAACCCAATCTTTACCATTTTTAGCTCAATAATCTTCCTACACCCTTTGATAATACATGCATGTAAAATAAACAACTCTCATGCCCAGAAATTTATCTTGCTAGTTACCCATTTTCAGAAAATTTTGAAATTAGGGTTTAGGGTGTAGAATCTTACCTCTAGAATGATGACTTAGTGAGCTTCCCTTCTTAATCTTCCAAAATTTGAGCAAGAATTGAAGAAAATTTATTGAAGAACACCTTCTCACTCTAGGGCACTCTCTCTCACTCTAAAATATCAGATTATGTCTCAAAAATGGCCCAAAGAGTGTATTTAACGAAATAGGGTCGGGTTTTAAAAACCCAAAAATGGAGCTCCGGAACAAGGTATGCGATCGCATAACCGATATGCGGACCGCATATCGGTCGTATATTTGGTTACAAAATAGCCAAAAGAATTGCCTGTGTATGCAGTCACTATGCGGTCCGCATAACTGTTATGCGGTCGCATAATGCACCGCATAACAGTTATGTGGTCGCATAGTCGACCGCATAGTTGCTTCCAACTGACCCAATCAACTGCCTCACTCTGCGATCATTATGCGGTCTGCAGAGTGATTCTGCGGTCGCATAATGGACCGCAGAAATGCAATTTTTCACCAAAAATTTTTCTTTACTTTTCGGTACATTGTTCAACCCAAAAGGTCCGAGCCGCGGTGAGCAAGCTCGCCGCGAAGTTTTCTTTACCGGGCTTTGCACCATGAAACATTATTTTCTTTGCAAATTTTACCGGGCTTTGCACTTAAGTACTTTGAAATTTTCTGGGGTGTTACATTCTCCCCCGCTTAGGATCATTCGTCCTTGAATGAGGGTAAAAATCCATCAGTAGCATTTTATGCAACTCAGTTTGTTTCATACCACTTTCGAGCAGCCCCAAATTTGACTAACTCCCAAAATTTCCAAAAATTTCGCCAGAGTTTCCCTTGTAACTAGGCCTATCCACCTATCAGAGAGCCCCAGAAACACATCCTAACAACATATACGTATTCCAACGACGTAACATAATACAAAACAACACCAAATGTGGTCTCATAAGCAATATATATCCAGAAAGGAACACCCTTAATGCCAATTGTTCACATGATACAAAATTCATAAAAAGTAAGTCGTATAATTCTTTCCTAGATCACAACTTTAAATACATGGTCATTCAAACAAATAAGGATATTTTTTCTTCATTTCTTCCTCGCCCTCCCAAGTAGCCTCTTCAACCTGTTGGTTTCGCCACAACACTTTCACGGAGGCAATTTCTTTATTTCTCAATTTTCGGACCTGCCAATCAATAATAGAAACTGAAATCTCTTCGTAAGTCAATTTCTCATTTACCTCAATAGTCTCAACCGAAACAATGAGTGTCGGATCTACAACTACTTTCTTCAACATAGACACATGAAACACCGGCTGTACTAATGACATCTCAGGTGGTAGCTCAACCTTGTACGCCACCTCACTGATCGTCTGAATGATTTTGTATTGTCCGACATACCTCGGACTCAATTTTCCTTTCTTACCAAATCGCATTACACCCTTCATGGGGGAAACTTTCAAAAATACCCAATCATCTTCTTTGAATTCCAAATCTCTACGACGAACATCCGAATAGGATTTCTGACGATTCTAAGCAGTCTTCAACCGCTCCTTAATGATTTTAACTTTCTCTATAGCCTGATGCACGAGGTATGGCCCTATCAACTCTGCTTCCCCAATTTCGAACCACCTAATGGGAGATCTACATCTCCTACCATATAAATACTCGAACGGTGCCATTTGAATGCTAACATGATAACTATTGTTATATGCAAATTCTATGAGTGGTAAATGATCATCCCAGCTACCTATGAAGTCTATAACACAAGCGTGCAACATATCCTCAAGCGTCTGAATAGTCCGCTATGCCTGGCCGTCAGTCTACGGGTGAAAGGTTGTACTAAGATTCACTTGAGTACCCAAACCTTGCTGAAATGTCTTCCAAAAATTAGTAGTGAATTGTGCCCCCCGATCAGAAATGATGGAAACTGGGGTGCCATGCAACCTGACTATTTCTTTGATATACAGCTGAGCATGTTGTTCCGCTGTGTCGGTAGACTTAACCGGCAAAAAGTGTGATGACTTCGTGAGCCTATCCACAATTACCCAAATTGAGTCAAACTTGCGCGAAGTGCGCGGTAATCCTATCACAAAATCCATATTAATCATTTCCCACTTCCATATTGGAATTTCTATGTTTTGTGCCAACCTACCAGGCCTTTGGTGTTCGGCCTTCACTTGCTGACAATTCAGACATCTTGCCACAAAGTCCGCCACATTCCTCTTCATATCATTCCACCAATAGACTTCCTTAAGATCATGATACATTTTTGTAGAACCTGGATGCACAGAATACCTAGAAGTGTGAGCTTCAGTCATAATTCTTTCCCGGAGACCATTCACATTTGGAACACATAGTCGCCCTTGGTACCTTAGTGTACCATCATCCATGCCAAGAGAAAAGGCCATGGTCTTATGTTTATGAATCCCCTCTTTCAACTGCACCAATAATGGATCGTTGTATTGCTTCTCTTTGACTTCCACAACAAGCGATGATTCAGCCCTATTTTGCACAATTACCCCTCCTTCAATAGAGTCTGCAAGACGAACTCCCAACCTAGCCAATCGGTGAACTTCCTTGGCTAATGGCCTCTAATATGCCTCCAAGTGAGCCAAACTACCCATAGATTTCCGGCTAAGAGCATCCGCCACAACATTAGCCTTCCCCGGATGGTATAAAATATCAATGTCATAATCCTTGAGTAATTCAAGCCATCTTCTCTGCCTCAGATTCAATTCCTTCTGTTTGAAAATATATTGAAGGCTCTTATGGTCCGTGAATATATCCACATGGACCCCATATAAATAATTACGCCAAATTTTAATGCAAATACCACCGCCGCAAGTTCTAAATCATGTGTTGGATAGTTCTTTTCATGATTCTTTAGCTGCCTAGAAGCATAAGCTATCACCTTCCCATGTTGCATTAATACACACCCAAGCCCGATTCTTCAAGCATCACAATATACCACAAATCCATTTATACCCTCTGGTAGGGTCAACACCGATGTTGTAGTCAATCTTGCTTTCAATTTCTGGAAACTCTTTTCACAAGCATCTGACCATTGGAACTTAATTGCGTTCTACGTCAATCTAGTCAATGGAGAGGTAAGAGTAGAAAACCCCTCCACAAACTTTCTGTAATATACAGCTAAGCCTAAGAAACTGCGAATCTCTGTTGGAGTTGTAGGCCTCGGCCAATTCTTCACAGCTAAAATTTTCTGAGGATCAACCTTAATTCCCTCACTAGAAACTACATGACCCAAGAATATGACTGATTCAATCCAAAATTCACACTTTGAAAACTTTGCATATAACTGGTGCTGATGTAGGGTTTGCAGAACTACCCTGAGATGGTCAGCATGGTCCTCCTGACTTCGTGAATATACAAGAATATCGTCAATGAACACTATCACAAGGGAGTCGAGGAATGGCTTAAAAACGTGATTCATAAGATCCATGAAGGCTGCTGGAGCATTTGTTAGCCCAAAAGACATTACTAGAAACTCAAAATACCCATACCGGGTTCTAAAAGTTATTTTCGGAATATCCCGCTCCTTGATCTTCAATTGGTGATACCCGGATCATAAATCGATTTTGGAGAAGTACCTGGCACCTTGCAATTGATCAAACAAGTCATCTATCCTTGGCAGTGGGTACTTATTTTTGACTGTTACCTTATTAAGCTGCCGATAGTCAATACACATTCTTAGTGACCCATCTTTCTTTCTTACAAAAAGGACCGGTGTGCCCCAAGGCGACACGCTTGGTCGGATAAAACCCTTTTTCTAACAAATCTCTCAATTGTTCCCTTAGCTCCTTCAGTCCTGCCGGTGCCATTCTGTAGGGTGGAATAGATATAGGATGCGTGTCTGGTATCACATCAATCCCAAAATCAATCTCCCTATCTGGTGGGATCCCAGGGAGTTCATCTGGAAAGACTCCCGGAAATTCATTCAAAACAGGCACAGACTCAAGTGTAGGTGCCTCAGCATCGGTGTCCGTAACCCGGACCAAATGGTAAATACATCCCTTGTTGATTATTTTCGTGGCCTTTAGGTAAGAAATAAACCTACCCTTCGACACTACATCATCACCATTCCACTCAATAACTGGCTCATTTGGAAATTCGAACCTAACAGTTCTGGTTCGGTATTCAAGCTTGGCAAAACAAGAATAAAGCCAATCCATCCCCATTATCACATCAAAATCGACCATTCTCAATTCAATAAGATCAGCCAGGGTATCTCGACCACGCAACGTAACAACACAATCCCTATAAACCCGCGTGGCTAAAATAGACTCACCAATCGGAGTATATACAGAGAACGACTCATAAAATTGTTCTGGTTCTATCCCAAATTCCATAGCAACATAAGGTGTGACATATGACAAAGTGGAACCGGGATCAATAAGAGCATATACTTTATGAGATTGGACAGTCAATATACCTGTGACAACATCTGGAGAAGCCTCTGAATTCTGGCGACCCCTCATAGCATAGAAACAGCTGAATCCTCCCGAACTTTGTGCTCCACCCCTAGTTGCACCACGCCCTGCAGGTGTTGGAGTGCCTCGAGCTGGAGGAGGTGCTGCGGATGTAGTAGCTGCAGAACTGGCTGGTTGTGCCATGCTCCTGCCCGAACCCTGGCGGGACGAACGACAATCCCTCTGAATGTGACCCCTCAATCCGCATCTTTAGCATATAGGTAAGTCCATGTAGCATATTCCTAGGTGCATCTTTCCACACCTAGGGCATGGGGGCTTCCTCTGCTGTTGGAATCTACCACCATGATGACCCTGCTGATTGGATCCCCTGTTGCCCTGACTGGGCATGAAATGGCTCCACTGCTGCTGCTGACTAGGCCCTGATGGCGGTGCACTAGCAGAAGACTGAGCAAAGGACTGTGATGGCCCTGATGACCCTCCTCTGAATGTTGACTTGCCACCACCTGAAGAACCACCAAAGTTGCCCGTAGATCGGGCCTTATTACTACCCTCTCGCTCCATTATGTTCCTTAATTTGCGGGGCTCTGTGGCTTGAGCGAATGCCGCCATCTTTCCATAGTTCATATCAGAATTCAAGGTTGCTGTAGCGGCCTCATTAATTACCATGGGACTAAGGCCCTGTACAAATCGGCGAACTCTAGCCTCCATAGTGGGCAGCATGTAAATAGCATATTTAGACAGGTACGCGAATCTCATATTGTAATCCCACACACTCAGGCTACCTTGCCTCAAGTTCTCAAACTCAGTAGCACGGGCTGCCTTAGTCTCGGCAGGTAAGAAATGATCAATGAAGGCATCGGCAAACTCACTCTACCTCGCCGGAGAGCTCCCTTCTTCACGGGACTCCTCCCATAGTTCAAACTAAGAATATGCCACCTCTTTCAGGCGGTAGGAGGCCAATTCCACTGCCTCTGTTTCAGTAGCACAAATAACTCTGAGAGCCTTGTGCATCTTATCAATGAAATGCTGGGGATCTTCCTCTGGGTTAGTCCCCGTGAACACTAGAGGATCCAACTGGAGAAACTTGTTCACCCTGGAACCAGTAGAATCCCCTGGCTGACTAGAAGAAGTGGGTGCAACATTTGATCTCTAGGTCTGGGAAGCCACTATTTGAGCCAACATCTGTATGGCTCCCCTAAGATCAACATCAGAAACACCAGAATCGGAAGCTGGAACTGGAGGTGGAACTAGTATATCAGTTGGAGGAACTGTTGCACCTTCAGTAGGTGTAGGGACAGGTGTGGTCTGATCAGTTGTAGTAGAGTCATGCAGTGTAGTAACTGGAGGAATATTCTCACTCCTCGGGTGCTCACCCGCATCATCAATTATACAATCAACTGTCACTCCTGGGGTGACATTGGCTCTTTGGCCAGTTCTTGCCCTCTTCTTAGGCGCCATGTACTGAAAATTAGAGCAACTCAAGAGTTAAAGGAGGAACAATCTTACAACAAGCTTTATCGCACGATCAAGAACTTGAAAGAAGGGTATTATTCCTAAATGCTCATGTAGCATCCTAATTATAGATGTGGTCGACAACACACCGATAATAAGGACTCTACTAGATACGGCTCCGAGACATCCTAGGACACTTTAAAACCTTAGGCTCTGATACCAAGTTTGTCACGCCCCAAAATCAAGGAGCGCGACCGGCGGTCAACCGAGTGAACATGACCGAATAAGCCTGTTAGATTTCATTCTACCCAAACTCATCCATGAATAGAGATAATATATATTATCATTAATTAGACGAAAATATGTTCATGTCTACAATACCAATTCATTTCCAATAGTTTCATCATTTTTAAAGTCTCAAATGGACAAGTAATACGTCCACAACATAATATAGTTTGTCTTTCCCCAGCACCAATACACAACCCACATTATGTCTACGGAGCCTCTATAGATAAAGAAGAGTAAAATGATAATGCCGGCAACAAGGCCCCGACTATACCTCAAACAAATTTCATAAAGTACAAAAGATTCATGACCCCGGAATGAAGTGGGGCTCACCAAGTCAGCTGGGAAGAAGGTGCACTGCTATCACTGACCAACATCCCCTGTTGTGGAACCAACTACATCCATTGAAAGATGCGGCGCCCCCGGCAAAAGGGACGTTAGTACTGTCGAATAGCACTAGTATGTATAACTAAACACCCTCTCAATAGAATGACAAATAATACAAATAAGATTATCATAATATCAATGAAAGCCTTAATCAACATCAAACCTCAATTTAGGATCAAGACAGTGTTCAAATTAATTTCCATATCTCACATTGGGAGATTTTTAGTATCGATATACCATTGTCCACAATACCATTATTCACAATACCGGTACCACCGTACTCTTAGCACGGAGTCCGATCATGACCCGATCGGCTAGGCCATCTCATTAGAGACATCAACCACAATTTCTCTCAATATCAATACCACCGTCTTTAACACGGAGTCCGATCACGACCCGATCGGCTAGGCTATCCATTAGGGACATCAACCACAATTACCATTTCAATTACAATTTCCAGCACAATCACCACCATGTGTGCGGCATGGTATCCGATCACGACCCGACCGGCTAGGCCGTCATATTTGAGACATCAACCTTTTTATATCAATCATCGCATTTCATAATACTTTCACATCTTTTCATTTCATTGGCACTAGTGGCCATAATTATAAGATCATTCTTGGCACGTTAGCCATATTCAGTATTTCATGCTCGCATTATCAATTTCAAATATCATCCTCATCATCAACAATAAACACAATTCAAATCTAAGTGTGTAGTACACATGTGAGCAATTTAGAGTCTAATGCACATAGAGATATTTCACAAAATTTGGCATAATAGCCTTCATTTGAATTTGACTTAAAGTCAAAACAATATTAATGCACATCCCATATTTTAACATATCCTCAATTGGTAACATAACATGCATAGAGCATTTGGGATGCTTGTTGAACATATATCTTCCAACCCAATCTTACTCGGAATAGCCAATTTCATAATGAATCACTCGGGACCTACATAATTTACATGAATATCTTGGGATTTAATTCTAAGAGAAGAGTTTAGCCAACATACCTCACTTGAGCTTTCTTACACTCTAAATATTCCGTAATTCTTAGCAACATCAATCTATTGTAGAAATATAAAAAATTGAACCAAAATTAGGAAGATGATCATGGTTCTAGCTCACTTGAGCATTTTATCAAACACTAGGTGTGCATAAGGTTTCAATGTCATTTTTATGAAGAATTTCATTATCCCACAACCCAATCTTTACCATTTTTAGCTCAACAAACTTCCTACACCCTTTGATAACATATGCATGTAAATTAAACAACTCTCATGCCTAGAAATATATCTTGCTAGTTACCCATTTTCAGAAAATTTCGAAATTAGGGTTTTGGGTGTAGAATCTTACCTCTAGGATGAAGACTTAGTGAGTTTCCCTTCTTAATCTTCCAAAATTTGAGCAAGAATTGAAGAAAATTTATTGAAGAACACCTTCTCACTCTAGGGCACTCTCTCTCACTCTAAAATATCAGATTATGTCTCAAAAATGGCCCAAAGAGTGTATTTAACAAAATAGGGTCGGGTTTTAAATACCCAAAAATGGAGCTCCGGAACAAGGTATGCGATCGCATAACCGATATGCGGACCACATATCGGTCGCATATTTGGTTCCAAAATAGCTAAAAGAACTGCCTGTGTATGCGGTCATTATGCGGTCCGCATAACTGTTATGCGGTCGCATAATGCACCGCATAATAGTTATGCGGCCACATAGTCGACTGCATAGTTGCTTCCAACTGACCCAATCTACTGCCTCACTTTGCGGCCATTATGCGGTCCGCAGAGTGATTCTGCGGTCGCATAATTGACCGCAGAAATGCACTTTTCCGCCAAAAATGTTTCTTTAGTTTTCGGTGCATTGTTCAACCCAAAAAGTTCGAGCCATTTCTAAAATCATCAAACACGTAAGCCTAGTCCAGCACCATGAAATATTATTTTCTTTGCAAATTTTACCGGACTTTTGCACTTAAGTACTTCGAAATTTTCCGGGGTGTTACAAAAACAACGTCAATTAAGAACAAAAAGGGTATAGACTTGTAATGTGGGTGCCAAATAAAAGTCTATAGGCTCAAAAGGGTTAACTAGAGATTTTATTTATGGTAAAAAATAAACGCAAAAAGATCAAGGAAAGCCTAAAATCACCTAAATTTTCGCTTCGACTTCACATACCGGGCAAGTTCTAGACACAAGTGCAATGACATGGACTACACAAAAATCTCACTTCACACATGGCACATGACTCACTAAGGACGGTCTAATTCCGACTCTCAAACTAATGCAAGTATTCACGGAGCCACAAGATATTAAGCATTAAGCACAAAGTGAACATAAGTCAAGACTATGAAACATAGGCATCACGAGACATGCAATCCAATTTATAAAGGCATCATGATCAGTTTCAAAATATAGGAAAGATATTGCACATGCCAAAGCCTAAATATGCGACTATCAAACAAGTCAAGGGCGCCTAGGAATCTCATCCTTCTTCTTCCATTTTTTTCCTAAGTCCTACTCTAAAAAATAAAAATAAAACTACTAGCCGGTTCAAACTACATCCCATGGAAAAGAACTGAGGTACAAAAAAAATCACGGGGGATTATTACTACCTAAAGGAAACTAAAAGACTTATTTTTGGATTTTTTTTGTTTAGACTTTAATCCCTCAAGAAAACTATCTAGGAGATCCATCGTTGGGAAAAGTCCAAAAATAATTTTTACTTTTTTTTTATTTTTATTATTTTCCACATTTAAAATAAATTAATCTACTAAATACTACATAACTACGAAAAAAATAAGAAGCTAAAATCTAAACAAGAAGTTAACATTTTTACTAACATACTACTACTAATTATCTAAAGGAATTCTCCTACCCCACACTTAAAAGAGTGCAGTGTTTCCAATGCATAAATAAAGCAAAACA
Organism: Nicotiana tabacum; assembly: GCF_000715075.1. Classification (NCBI taxonomy): domain Eukaryota; kingdom Viridiplantae; phylum Streptophyta; class Magnoliopsida; order Solanales; family Solanaceae; genus Nicotiana; species Nicotiana tabacum. The sequence goes on from NC_134083.1 coordinate 118,002,088, forward strand.
ATAACAAGAGTGGAAACGAAACTCCTTGAAAGGCCGAAGCAATAGCGGCTCACGGGTACTCAGACTTCCCCCAGATATGGTCCTTTGTGTGGTCACCCCATACTTAGTTCTCACCATCTAGCTCGCTTTGCACTCTTCCAATAGCTTTGCTTCCTATGCTTATAATCCTACAAAACAAGAACAGAAACTACAACAATAATAAAACAATAAATAAATAAATAAAGTAGTAAAGATGGGTTGCCTCCCAACAAGCGCCTGATTTAACGTCGCGGCACGACACCGAATCTCGTCTAATCATTGGCAAGTAACACCTTCGACTTTTGACGATCAAAGTCACTTCCATAAAAGTGCTTTACTCTTTGTCCGTTCACTAAGAACGTTCTCTCGCCACCTAAGACGCGCAACTCAATTGCACCATGTGGAGTGACTGTTACTACCTCAAACGGGCCCGACCATCTCGATTTGAGCTTCCCCGGAAAGGGTCTCAACCTCGAATTGAGCAAGAGAACCAATTGGCCCGGTTCGAACTCGCGATGATAGATATGCTTATCATGCCAGCGCTTGGTCTTTTCTTTATTTAACTTGGCATTCTCATACGCATGCAAGCGAAACTCATCAAGCTCATTCAATTGCATCAACCACTTTCTACCTGCTAAGTCTGCATCAAAGTTCATCTTCTTTATTGCCCAATAGGCCTTGTGCTCAAGTTCCACCGGTAAATGGCATACTTTCCCATAAACCATCTTGTAAGTGGAGGTTCCGATTGGAGTTTTGTAGGCGGTACAGTATGCCCATAGAGCATCATCAAGCTTTGCAGCCCAATCTTTCCTACTTGCACTAATCGTCTTCTCCAGAGAATCTGCTTTATCTCTCTATTTGAGACTTCAACTTGTCCACTAGTCTGAGGATGGTAAGCGGTTGCAACCTTATGTTTGATCCCGTATTTCGCTAAGACATTGTCCAAGAGATTGTTACAGAAATGGATGCCCCCATCACTTATCATTACTCTCGGAGTGCCGAACCTTGTAAAGATATGCTTTTTCACAAAGTTGACCACAACCTTGGCATCATTGGTAGGAAGAGCGATGGCCTCCACCCATTTCGACACATAGTCAACGGCCACCAAAATGTACTTACACCCACTAGACGAGGGAAACGGACCCATAAAATCAATTCTCCACACATCAAAAATTTCAACCTCCATAATGTCGTGCAATGACATCTCATGCCTTTTCGTAATTGTTCCTGTTCTCTGGCACCTATCACATCTCCTCACAAACTCGTGTGCATCTTTAAACACCCTAGGCCAATAGATACCCGATTGCAACACCTTAGCTGTCGTTTTGTCACCCCGCATGATGACCACCATAAGGCGATGCATGGCGGTCATGTAAGATAGCATTTATTTCAGATTCGGGCATACATCTTCTCATTAACTGATCAATACAAGATTTGAACAGAAATGGCTCATCCCACACATATGATCTCACAAGTCACATCTCGCAAGAACTTCTTTTCAGCATAAGGTTCAAGATCAGGCGGCATTTCTCAACTTGCCAGATAGTTTACAAAATTTGCATACCATGGCTCCTCCCCAGCAGTAATGGCCAATAATTACCCATCCGGGAATGTTTCCTTGATGACATATCCCTCAGCTACATGATTCCGAGTTTCTAACCTGGAAAAGTGATCAGCCACTTGATTCTCTGTTCCTTTACGGTCTCGGATCTCCAAGTCAAATTCCTGCAAGAGTAAAACCCAACAGATTAGCCTTGGTTTAGCATCTTTCTTTTCAAACAAATACCTGATGGCTGCATGGTCTGTGTAGACGATGACTTTGGTGCCAACCAAATAGGCCCGAAATTTATCGAACGCCCACACTACAGCAAGCAACTCCTTTTCTGCCACAGTATAATTTATTTGAGCGGGAGTGAGAGTTTTGCCTGCGTAGTAAATGGAGTGAAATATTTTGCTCCTCCTCTGGTCCAATACGGCCCCAATTGCACCATCACTGGCATCACACATTAGCTCAAATGGCTCATTCCAGTCAGGAGCCACTATGATTGGTACACTCACTAACTTCTTTTTCAGCTCCTCGAATGCTTTCAGATGAGCATCGTCAAACTTGAACGACACATCCTTCTCTAACAACCTGCACAAAGGAGAGGAAATTTTTGAGAAATCCTTTATAAATCAGGGATAAAAACCTGCATGTCCTAGAAAACTCCTAACTCCTTTCACTGAAATCGGTGGTGGAAACTTTTCAATTGCTTCCACCTTAGCCTTGTTAACTTCTAGTCCATCTTTAGACACCTTGTGTCCCAGCACTATACCTTCACGTACCATAAAATGGCAGTACCAGATTAATCTCCTCACACCTAGCAAGCACTTTATTAAGATTGGTCAAGCATTCATCAAAAGAAGAACCAAACACAAAAAAATCATCCATAAAAACCTCCACAAACCGTTCCACCATATCGGTAAAAATAGCCATCATACACCTTTGAAAAGTCGTAGGTGCATTACACAACCCGAATGGAATTCTCTTAAATGCATAAGTTCCATAAGGGCATGTAAAAGTGGTCTTTTCTTAATCTTCCGGAGCAATAGCAATCTGATTGTACCCCGAATAGCCGTCAAGGAAACAATAGTATTCTTGTCTGGCTAACCTGTCAAGCATTTGATCAATGAAGGGGAGAGGCAAGTGATCTTTTCATGTAGCATTATTCAACTTCCTATAATCTATGCATATTCGCCAACCAGTCACAGTCCTAGTTGGGATTAATTCATTTTGTTCATTCACTACAACAGTCATACCCCCTTTTTAGGTACACATTGAACATGGCTTACCCACTTGCTATCGGAGATAGGAAATACTATACATGCGTCGAGCCACTTAATCACTTCTTTTCTTAACACCTCTTTTATGATTGGATTTAGGCGGAGTTGATGCTCCACGCTAGGTTTTTGTCCCTCCTCCATGAGTATTTTGTGCATGCAGAATGCAGGGCTAATTCCCTTTATGTCAGACATTGTCCAACCAATGGCATGCTTGTGCTCCCTCAGCACCCTTAAGAGCTTTTCTTCCTACAATTCAGACAAATGAGAAGAAACAATCACACGTAAAGTGTTAGAACTTCCCAAATATGCATAATGAAGATGAGATTGTAAGGGTTTATGTTCTAACTTTGGGGCCTCCTCAACTGAGGGTTTAGGAGGCTGGCCGATTGGCCTATCCAGAGGCTCAAATTGGGATCTTTCTCTTATGTATTCGCAAGATGCATCTGGAATTTGCAACATCTCCTTAACCTCTTCTTCAAATTCCAAGTGATTTAACAACATCAATGCCTTTTCTAGTGCATCTTCTTTAAACTCACTTGGCTCTATGGCTGATTCATTTATCTCCACCACAGAAATCATGGCCAGTTCCTCGTAATAACGAGGCAACTGAATGGCTCGATATACATTGAAGACTGCTTCTTCATTGTCCACCCTCAAGATCATCTTTCCTTCTCGGGACTTTGATAATTGCATCTCCAGTGGCCAAGAGAGGTCGTCCCAAGATGATAGGAACTAACTCATAAGATCTATCAGCTAACTGTAGCATCACCATGGTGGGTCTCGGAGCTCCTAAGCCCAATTGTTTGAACACTGACAACGGCATCAGATTGATACTTGCACCCAAATCACACAAGGCTCTACCCACATCAATTTCACCAATCCTCACGGGGATGGTAAAACTACCCGGATCGTTAAGCTTTTGTGGAAGCTTATGTTGAATCATGGAAGTGCACTCCTCAGTAAGTGCGATGGTCTCAAACTCCGTTAACCTCCTTTTATTTGCCACTATAACCTTAATATATTTTGCATATTTTGGGACCTCACGGAGCATGTCCTCCAAAGGGATGTTCAAGTGTATCTGCTTCAGCATATCTAGGAATTTGTGAAACATGTGTTCATCATTCTTCTTTCTTAATCTTTGAGGAAAAGGGGGTGGCACCCTCTCTCATATTTGCTCAGGCTCTGTTTTGTTTCTCTCATCTACCTCTAAAGGTTTTTGCACTCTTTCTTCTTCGAGCCCAGGCTGCTCCTTTTTCTTCTTAGGCACTTCTGCCAACTCTCTCCCATTTCTCAACGTCACTGCATTGACTTGAGGATTTATCTCTGTATCACTTGGGAGAGCTCCAGCAGGTCTAGTATTCTGATTGTTAGCCATTTTCCCAAACTGCTTCTCTAGTTTTCTGAACTTTGTGTGCGATTATTGATTGTCTATCAAGAGCTTTTTCATCATGTCAGTCAAACTCTCTCCTGCTTGCTGTAGGGGTTTAGGTGGCTGATTGTTGTTAGCTTGAGTCCTGATATTCTGATTTCCACCCCAAGAGAAGTTAGGATGATTCCTCCAGTTCGGATTGTATGTGTTACCATATTGAGCATTTTGATTCATCGGTCCTCTAGCTTATTGCCCCACATAGTAGATGGATTTAGGATTCACGGGGCATATGTCACTTGTGTGACCTTCACCACATAACTCGCAGCAAGCAGGCATCTTTTGCACATGGTGCATTTGTTGTGCTTGGTGCATTGTCATTTTATTCATCTGATTTGCTAATCTCGCTATATCTGCCCTCATGGCTAAGAAATCATCAAGCTCGATCACACCTACTGCCTTTTGTTTAAGTGCTCTTCGTGATTCCCCATCTCCTTGCCAATTATTATCATTATCAGTGAAATTGTTTAGCAGGATTTGGATCTCACTATAAGGTCTTGCCATGCAACTACCCCCACATGTTGAGTCAAGATTCATCTTTGATGCCTTGTCCAACCCATCAACGAAAGTGTGACCCAACACCTCATCAGTATGACAATGGTGTGGACAGTCTCTGAGTAGCTTCTTGTATCTTTCCCAAGCTTGTCGAAGTGTCTCGCCATCTCGTTGTTGAAACCTAATAATCTAGCTCCTCGGCGACTTTGTCTTCTTAGTGGGAAAAACTTGATTAATAATTTCCTAGCTAGATCATCCCAATTGTGGATTGAGTTCGCGGGCTCCTTTTGCAACCATTCCTTAGCTTCCCCCAGCAGTGAAAAGGGAAACAATGTCAGCCTGACATAGTCCTTGGAAACGTTTAGAATTTCCAGGAAGTTCTGAATGTGCCTCTGCGGGTCTTCATGAAATAGACCCACATATTGCCCTGTGGACTGAATCAGTTGTACCATGTACTATTTGAGTTCAAAGTGACCCGTGATATTAAGCTTCACAATCGCCTGAGTTATATTAGCCAGATTGGGCCTTGCAACTTCTATCACCGGACGCTCTTCATTACCTGCCATCTCTATTGGCTGTGTTTGAACTACGATGTCCAAATCTCTTTCAATTCTAGTTCTAGCTTCGACTTCCCTCCTCACTCTATAAAGTTTTCGTTCGATTTTAGGATCAAGAGGAAGGAGATTGTTTGCGCTTCTACTCCTCCGCATTCAAGAGAAGAGCCTGCGTTATCACAAATAAAGCAAACTAAAATTTAAAATTTGAACAAATAACGAATAAAATCTTAACTTAAATAAATAATCAATAACTAAGTCCCCGGCAATGGCGCCAAAAAAACTTGTTGCGACCAAACACACATGCAAGTATACGTGGCCGTCAAGTAATAAAGTGACTCGAAAGTCGGATGTCGAAGCCACAGAGACTTAGATCAATCGTTAATTAAGCAAACTAAAATCAATTAATTGTCCAAGGTAATCAAGAGTGATGTTTTTCTATTAATCTACTATTGCGGAAATTTAACAAGTAACAACTAATTTATCTAGAATGCAAACATGTATGCAGAGGTTTTAATTCAAAGGAGAGGAATATTACAGGGTTGTGGTTGGTTTATCAATCCTATTAAGTTCAATAATCACACTCGTTAATCTAGATTATCTATGATTGCTAATTGACCTGATCGTTTATATGAATAACATGTTCCCACAATACTATTCGTGTATCCACAATATATCAATCCTATATTCCTATGGTATTGAGTCTATCATGAACGAGTATAATACAGTATTCAATTAAGCATGACTGTTAGATATATTCCTATCCTAACCGCGAAATCGTTCCCCGAGCCACGGGTTCAGAAACAAGCTCTCTTTAATTCTACTCTAATCTAAGCATGGCTTTCCCAAGCATAGCATAGATAGTAGGGTGAAATGGTAGCTACAACAAGTTACAAGTTAAAACTATACTTAAAGAAATAACCACAAGATGATAATCCGAATTAATGAAGATGTAATTAATAAATGTTAATAATCATGTCAACCACAACCCTAGAAACTAGAGTGCTTAGCCACTCATGTTCGTAGTAACAATTTTCCAAGTATTTTGCATCAACAAATTACAAAAGAAAATATGAAGGAATGAAGAACACGATGATTTTCTCCTCCAAACGTTGTTCCACATGATGTTCTTGCCTCCAAATAATGTCCACCCACACAAAATAGGTTTAGAACCCCTTTTATACATGTTGGGGACCTTTAGGGTTGAAATCCCCAAGTCCCAGCCGGATTAGGACAAAATCCTCCCTTTGGCGTCTCGCTTGGCGCCTGGCGCCAACCAGGACAGCAAACATTTTGGTCTTCTGTCTTTGGCGTTTTGGTTGGTGCCTAGCACCAACCTGGACAGTGAATATTTTAGCATGCTCTCAACGGCGTTTTTGTTGGTGCGTAGCGCCAACCTGGGCACCAAACTTATACTTCCTCCAAATTTTTCCCTTTTTGACGCCAATTTGCATGCAAACTCCCCAAATTACCTCCAATTGATTTCTACACATATAAACAACATTATTAAGCTCGAGTCACAAATATTCATACCAAAGTTAACAAGATCGAGGTATAATGCAAGGCAAATTACATGCAAAAACATGAATTTTTAGCCAAACATCACTCAACATTATATACGATGTTGACATCGTTATCTGCCATCTTTTATGATTTTTTTGCTAAGAAACAAAGAATCAAACAGATTGGTAATATATGCAGGGATCAAATCAGTTATGCAACTGTTTAAGCCCCGCAGTGGGCGCCAAACTGTTTACATGGAAAATGGTATAGTTGAATTTATAGCGTGGTTTATAGACAAGCAAATCGATTTGATTCCAAAATGATAAATAAATTAATTAAAATGCAAGACTTAGCTTTGAAATCGAGATAAGACAGCAAACAGCTTCATTCCGGGAGAAAGGCTTCCGAAGACAGCAATAAGAATATCAATAGGCTGGAAATAAAGTATTATTGAGTTTAGAACATGTGTAGCATAAGTTTGTCAGAATTTTCCTCTCTTACAATGGCTGTTGGAGTCACTAGTTATAGGCTTATATCTACTCCTAGAGAACAAGGTCCTAGTATCAAGCCCCTCTTAAATGATAATTATGGGAGACATTGATGAATGTGTAACGGCTGACTTTGAATGCCAAAATTCTCTGTAACGGATTGTGTACTTAATGATGAGGAATATTCTTCATTGAATGTCATCGGGTGGCAAATATTTGTTTGTCCTTGTTAGCAATATTCCTTTCAGGCTCTGCCAGGTGCCAACCGAAGCTGCTGTACCCGGTCTTGATTTCCACTTGCCTTGTTTTTCGTCTGTCTCCGGCTGCACGTGTCACTCTATTATTCGAGTATTTAATAGGAACCGATTTTACCCTATACAATTCTTTATATGCTAAATTGTTGTCTGAGCATAATACATTAAGAAAATTGAGAGCACCAAGGTGTACTTATATTTGGTATCATGATTTGATCATAATTATGTTCTATACTTGTTGGAATTTATGAATTGTACAGGTGATAGCGAGTATCATTCTTAATTCTTGATCATATTACCTCGTCGAGTTTAGTTATGATACTTATTGAGTACATGGGGTCAGTTGTACTCGTACTACACTTCTGCATCTTGCGTGCAGATCTTGGAGTTAATGCTGCTGATTATGGCGGGAGCCAGCATTGAAGATGTAGCTGATTTCCGGACATAGCTACCACTTGTCCTTGGTAGTTTAGATTTGATTTATGTTTATGTATATTTCAAACATACATTGTAAATATTTTTACAACGTATCGAAAAATATTTTTACTAAGTCATACCATAAAAGTTTGGGAGAGGGTGGTGGAAGGGAGGATAAGAAGGGCGGTGTCTATATCGCAAAACCAGTTCGGGTTCATACCGGGTCGTTCTACTACGGAAGCTATCCACCTTATCAGGAGGTTGGTGGAACAATACAGGGATAGGAAGAGGGATTTTCATATGGTGTTTATTGACCTAGAGAAGGCGTATGACAAGGTCCCCAGGGACGTCCTTTGGAGGTGTCTGGAAATGAAAGGTGTGCTGGTGGCTTACATTAGGGCGATAAAGGATATGTATGCTGGAGCTATGACTCAGGTTAGGACTATGGGAGGTGACTCAGAGTCTTTTCCGGTGGTTATGGGGCTACACCAAGGATCAGCGCTCATCCCGTTCTTATTTGCCCTGGCGATGGACGCACTGACACACCATATCCAAGGATAGGTGCCATGGTGTATGTTGTTCGCTGATGATATAGTTCTGATTGATGAGACGCGAGGCGGCGTTAATGGGAGACTGGAGGTATGGAGGCAGGCCCTGGAGTCTAAAGGTTTCAAGTTGAGTAGGACTAAGACGGAATATGTGAAATGTAAGTTCAGCGACGTGACGGGGGAAGCGGATGTGGAAGTCAGGCTTGACTCACAGGTCATCCTCAAGAGCGAAAGTTTTAAGTACTTAGGGTCAATTATCCAGGGAGATGGGGATATCGACAGGGATATTATGCACCGTATTAGGGTGGGGTGGATGAAATGGAGGTTAGCGTCCGGAGTCCTGTGTGACAAGAATGTGCCACCGAAACTCAAAAGTAAGTTCTATAGAGCGGTGGTTAGACCGGCCATGTTGTATGGGGCTGAGTGTTGGCCAGTCAAGAATTCACATATCCAGAAGATGAAAGTAGCAGAAATGAGGATGTTGAGATGGATGTGTGGGCACACTAGGCTGGATAAGATTAGGAATGAAGATATTCGGGAGAGGGTGGGCGTGGCTCCGGTGGACGACAAGATGCGGAAAGCGCGACTTAGATGGTTTGGACACGTGCAGAGGAGAAGCCTAGATGCCCCGATTAGGAGGTGTGAGCGGTTCGCTTTGACAGGTACGAGAAGAGGTAGAGGGTGGCCCAAGAAGTATTGGGGCGAGGTGATCAGACAGGACATGGCGCGGCTCCAGATTTTCGAGGACATGGCTCTTGATAGGAAGATGTGGAGATCGAGCATTAGGGTTGTAGGTTAAAGGGTAGTCGAGCGGTTTTCCTCTTTGTCTCGATTTCCCTCTTTGTACCTACGAGTATGATAGTGTTTTGTCTAACACTGCTAGCGATTTATGTTGAGTTTCACACTTTTGCATAATATTTGTGTTACTGCTTTTCCATTTATTTGTTGTCTCTCACGTTGCTGATTATTTTTTTGGGTTTTGTTGTCACAGATCTATTGTCTCTAAGCCGAGGGTCTCCCGAAAAGAGTCTCTCTACCCCCTCTGGGGTAGGGGTAAGGTCTGCGTACACTCTACCCTTCCCAGACCCCACTGGTGGGATTTTACTGGGTTGTTGTTGTTGTTGTAAATATTTTTATATCAGCTTTGTAAATCTAAAGTCTTAGTGGCTCACGACTTGTACTACCAGTCTTTGGGTTGTTTTATAGAGATTCAGTTATTTCTCATATTGACTCATATTATTTTCATTTGAATTGAGTTTATTGTTATTTTTCTTACCTAGCAGGTTGGGCTAGGTGTCATCACGACTAGCTGGATTTTGGATCATGACAATAGTTAATACAAGTCTCTGTGGGTTCGACACTCTACTTATCATTATATTACTTGTTGACCATGTATACTTGCGTGTGCATCTGGGAATGACATTTCTCTTACTTTGAATTCTGATTCCCCCATCTCTAAGAAAAGGAAATGATCTGGAGATACGGAAACACTTATATCCTAATGAACCTTATGACTTGGACTCGGCAAAAGACTTATATCCTAGTGAACCTTATGACTTTGACTCAGCATGAACTCTTTTAGATAATATCCCCACACAAATGTTTTAATTGTAAACTGCAGTGACTATTATTTTGACTCTAAAATTTGATGCGCTTAATGTGTGCAACATATTCATGTGCCAGTCATTCCCATCAAAAGACAAAAGTGCAATAAAGTTTTAAGAATATTACACAAGAATATTGATATTCGACTTAGTGTACGCATATTTTGATGTATATTGTCTCACATTATGCTCATGTCTCTTAGATTTCGGATGTATAATACAATAATTTATGCTAATTTGGGGTATTTCTATGTGTAGGAATCATCCGGACGTGATTTGGGATGAAAGGGCACGAATTGGAGCGAAAATGGGAAGAAAATGAGAAATGGCCCAGTTGAGCGCCACAATTAGAGTGGAGCGCTACATGTGGCGCAAAAAATAGAATGAAGAAAAGTTGAGCGACAGGGCCAGCGCCCCACACTGCCCTGGACGCTCAAAACGTGAACATGTCTTATTTCGACTAGGACTCGGTTATTTCGACCCCAAGACGCCCCAACTCATATAAAAGCTAACCTAAACCTATTTTGAGGGGGAGGACGTGACTTTGAGAGAAAAACACAAAAGTACGAAACACTCGGGAGCACGGATTTGATCAATTCTTCCTTCCTTCTTCTAGTATTCATTAATTTTATGTTTGAAAACATTATTTTTGATGATTGTATGAACATGAGTGGCTAAGAACCATACTATTCTGGGGTCATGGGTGCTACATGAATGTTGACGCTTGAAGTTTAAATTGACGAGTTTGATTTTATTATATTGGGTTATTTATTTAATTCTGCTTTTAATTATTTTGCTGAGTAGCTAACAATGAAATACTATCTACGAATCTAGAGTTGAACTCGAATGTGGGAATACTAGATTGCATATAAAATTAAATTGATCAAGTTCTTAAACCCGGGCATCGGGAAACGGATTCGCAATTCGGATAGAAATATACCTAATTGCCTTGCTTGGTTAAAATACTGGAAGTGCAAATGCATTCTTGTTAGTCTTAATTCCATAGATATATAGGCATTAAGTTAGCTTGAATAGGCGAGTAAGAACTCGACAGATTCTTTTAAGTAATATCAACCATGTCAATCAATAATCCAGATAAATCAATTAGTCAATTTAACCCAAGAACGCAACAAGATTGTTAGCTAGCCTATGACCCCAGAATATCCTCTCCTACTGATTTTTATTCAAAATTACTTAAGTGTTGTGGTTGATTTATAGTTATTTCATTGCTTGATAGTCTCTTAGGAAGTAAATTAGTCACTTACACAATTTGTGATAAATCTCTTGAATCGATAAGTTATTTGAGTTTGAATTAGTCAAAAGTTAATCATAAGTCTCCGTGGGAACGATACTTTACTCACTACTCTATTACTTGACGACCACATATACTTGCGTGAGTGTGTTTGGTCGCAACAAGTTTTTGGCGTAGTTGTCGGGGACTTAGAAATTAGCTAATTGTCTGCATTAAGCTTTTATTAGTTATTTGTTCAAGTTTTAATTTTCAGTTTATCTTGTTTGTGTTAACGCAGGCTCTTCTCTTGAATGCGGAGGAGTAGAAGCACAAACAACCTCCTTCCTCTTGATCCTGAAATTGAACGAACACTTCATAAAGTGAGGAGGGAAGTCGAAGCTAGAACTAGAATAGAAAGAGAGTTGGACATCATAGTTCAACCGCAGCCAATAGAGATGGCTGGTAATGAAGAGCGTCTGGTGATAGAAGCTACAAGGCCCAATCTTGCTAATATGACTCAGGCTATTGTGAAGCCTGATATCACGGGTCACTTTGAACTCAAACAGTATATGGTACAGCTGATTGAGTCCACATAGCAATATGTGGGTCTATCTCATGAAGACCCGCAAAGGCACATTCAAAACTTCCTGGAAATTACAGACACTTACAATTATCCGAACGATTCCAAAGACTATGTCAGGCTCACACTGTTTCCCTTTTCACTACTGGGAAGCTAAGGAATGGTTGCAAAAGGAGCCTGCAAACACAATTCACACTTGGGATGATCTAGCAAGGAAATTCTTAATCATGTTTTTCCCCACTAAGAAGACAAAGTCGTTGAGGAGCCAGATTCTTGGGTTCTAACAACGGGATGGCGAGACTCTTCGTCAAGCTTGGGAAAGATACAAGAAGCTACTCAGAGACTGCCTACATCATTGTCAGACTGATGAGGTATTGGGTCATACTTTCATTGATGGGCTAGACGAGACATCAAAGATGAATCTTGATTCAGCTTATGGGGGTAGTTGCATGGGGAGGCCGTATAGTGAAATCCAACTCCTGCTAAACAACTTCACTACTAATGATCATAATTGGCAAGGAGATGGGGAATCACAAAGAGCAATTAAACAGAAAGCAGCCGGTGTAATTGAGCTTGATGACTTCTCATCTATGAGAGTAGATATAGAAAAATTGGAAAATCAAATGAATAGAATGACAATGCACCAAACACAACAGATGCAGCATGTACAAAAGATGTCTATTTGATGTGAATTATGTGGTGATAGCCACACGAGTGACATGTGCCCCACGAATCCTGAATCTATCTACTATGTGGAAATCAGACGACTTAGAATTATTATAGGCCCCAAGGAAATTTTAATCAACCTCAGAAGCCACCCCAGCAAGTAGAGGAGAGAACGAATGGCTTGTTGAAGAAGTTGCTGCTTGACAATCAACAACTCAAAAATCTTGAGAGACAAATGGGCCAGCTAGCATCAAATCAAAATACTAGGCCTGCAGGCGCTCTTCCCAGTGATACAAAGAAGAACCCTCAAGTTAATGCAGTTACACTCAGAAACGGGAGGGAATTAGAAGAAGTGACAAAGAAGAGAAATGACAAGCATGTACCTGAGGGGGAGTTGATTCCTAAGGCAACACATGAGTCAAAGAAAGATGATGCAAGTTCAGAGCCAGTGAATGCTGCAAGGCCGCCACCACCCTTCCCCCAAAGATTGTAGAAGAATCATGATCGCATGTTCAACAAATTTCTCTCTATGTTGAGCCAGGTTCAATTGAATATTCCATTGGTGGATGTACTTTGCGAAATTCCAAAGTATGTTAAGTACATCAAACATATAGTAGCTCACGAGAGGAGATTGACTGAATTCGAGATAGTCGCACTTACTGAGGAGTGCACTTCAAGAGTCCAAAATAAGCTTCCTTAAAAGCTTAAGGATCCTGGCAGTTTCACTATCCCTCTGCGGATTGGTAATATCGATGTGGGTCATGCTCTTGTGATTTGGGGATGAGCATAAATCTGATGCCCTTGTCCTTGTTAAAACAATTGGGTCTGGGAGCTCCAAGACCAACCACTGTGATGTTGTAACTAGCTGATAGGTCCATAGCCTATCCTGAAGGAGTGATTGAAGATGTGTTGTTGCAAATTGGGAAATTCATCTTCCCCGCGGACTTCATTATCCTAGATTATGAGGCTGATGAACAAGTTCCAATCATATTGGGATGACCTCTCTTGGCTACAGGTGATGCAATTATTAAAGTGAGAGAGGGAAAAATGATTATGAGGGTGGACAACGAGGAAGCCATTTTTAACGTCTACAAGGTAATCCAACTTGCCCACCATTATGAGGAGCTCTCTATGATATCTGTTGTGGAGGTGGATGAGCAACTTATCGACACGTGTATATCTAGACATTTCTCTAGAGAAAGCACTCATGTTGTTGGATAGCTTGGAGATTGATGACGGGGTTGAGGAGATGATGCATATACTAGATGCATCTTGTGCTTACATGCAGGGATTGAACCCCTTTGAGCCCCTAAATAGGTCAAGTGGGCCTCCTCCAAAGCCGTCGATTGAAGAAGCTCCAAAATTGGAACTTAAATCCCCCCACCCCCTACACCTTCAATATGCTTATTTGGGTGGTTCTGACACTTTACCTGTTATTGTTTCTTTTGACTTGTTTAAATTGCAGGGAGAAAAGTTGTTGAGAGTATTACGTGAGCACAAGCGAGCAATTGGGTGGACGATGTCTGACATTAGAGGCGTTAGTCAAGCTTTCTGCATGCATAAAATCCTCATGCAGGAAGGGCACAAGCCAAGTGTAGAGCAACAATGCCGCCTAAATCCAATCATGAAAGAGGTGGTAAGAAAAGATGTGATTAAGTGGCTTGACGCAGGTATTGTATTTCCAATCTGTGATAGCAAATGGTTAAGCCCCGTCTAATGTGTGCCTAAGAAAGGGGGGATGACCGTAGTGGTTAATGAAAATAATGACATGATTCCCACAAGAACTGTGACTGGGCGGAGAATTTACATAGATTATAGAAAATTAAACAATGCCACCTGAAAGGACCACTTTCCCCTCCCCCTTTATTAATCAAATGCTTGATAGATTAGCCGTATAGGAATACTACTATTTCCTAAATGGCTATTCGGGGTATAATCAGATTGCTATAGCCCTAGAGGACCAAGAGAAAACTACATTTATGTGTCCCTATCGCACGTATGCGTTTAAGAGAATGCCCTTTGGTCTCTGTAATGCACCTACAACTTTTCAAAGGTGTATGATGGCTATTTTTACTGACATGGTTGAAAGATTTGTAGAAGTATTCATGGATGAATTTTCTGTTTTTGGGTGTTCTTTTGATAATTGTTTAATGAACCTTAATAAAGTGTTTGCTAGGTGTGAAGAGAAAAACTTGGTGCTAAACTCGAAAAAATTCCATTTCATGATACGAGAAGGTATAGTGTTGCGGCACAAGGTGTCCAAAAATAGTTTGCAGGTGGACAAATCAAAGGTGGAGGTGATTGAAAAATTGCCCCCACCGACGTCCGTCAAGGGCATTCGTAGTTTCTTGCGCCATGCAGGTTTTTATCGTCGTTTTATTAAGGATTTTTCAAAAAATTCTTCTCCTTTGTGCAGGCTTCTTGAGATTCATATACCCTTCAAGTTTGATGATGCCTGTCTGAAAGCATTTGAGGAGCTGAAGGGAAGATTGGTGACTACGCCACTTATCATTGCCCCGGATTGGGCGCAGCCATTTGAGTTGATGTGCAATGTGAGTGACATAGCAATCGGAGTTGTTCTGAGGCAGAGGAGGGAGAAATATTTTCACTCCATTTATTACGCGAGAAAAACTCTGAATCCAGCCCAGATGAACTACATTGTTACTAAAAAAGAGTTGTTTGCGGTGGTGTGGGCGTTTGACAACTTCAGATCCTATCTAGAGGGAACCAAAGTCATCGTCTACATAGATCACTCAGCTATAAAGTATTTGTTTAAAAAGAGAGACGCCAAGCCAAGGCTAATTCGATGGGTCCTTCTTTTGCAAGAATTTGACTTGGAGATTCGAGATCGAAAAGGAACGGAGAATAAAGTAGTTGATCATTGCCAGATTAGAAAATCAGAGCCATGTAGCTGAAGGGGGGTCAATCAAAGAAACATTTCTTGATGAGTAGTTATTAGCAATCACCTCGAGTGAAGCCTCATGGTGTGCAGATTATGTGAATTTTATTACAAGTGGGGTGACGCCACCAGAACTGAAACCCGATAATAGAAGAAGATTTCTACATGATGTGAGGCTCTACACGTGGGATGAGCCATTCCTATATAAGCAGCACGTAGATCAGTTGGTACGAAGGTGTATCCCTGAGGAGGAGATGAATGTAAAATTGCATGAATGCCATGCTTCTCCATATGGAGGTCACCATGGTGGGGACAAAACAGCCCAAAAAGTGCTGCAATCAAGTTTCTATTGGCCAAAATTATTTAAGCATGCACACGCCTTTGTTAAAAAGTGTGACAGGTGCCAAAGAACCGGAACAATCACGAAGAAGCACGAGATGCCCTTGCAAAATATTCTGGCAGTAGAGCTCTTTGATGTTTGGGGGATTGATTTCATGGGACCGTTCCCATACTCTAATGGTCACAGGTACATCTTGGCGGCGGTCGACTATGTGTCTAAGTGGGTGGAGGCCATTGCTCTTCCTACTAATGACGCAAAAGTAATGGTAAACTTTGTAAAGAAGCACATCTTCACACGCTTTGGGACTCCAAGGGTGCTGATAAGTGACGGAGGAACTCACTTCTGTAACAAATTGTTGAATAATGTTCTAGCAAAGTATGGAGTTAAGCACAAGGTCTCCACCGCCTATCACCCCCAAACGAGTGGTCAAGTGAAAGTGTCAAACAGAGATGTGAAGCAGATTCTGGAGAAAACGGTAAGTGAAAATAGGAAAGACTGGGCCGGAAAGCTTGACGACGCATTATGGGCATATCGAACTGCATAAAATACCCTCATAGGTGCTTCTCTATATAAGTTGGTTTATGGGAAGGCATGCCACTTGTCCGTCGAGCTTGAACACAAAGACTATTGGGCGATTAAAAAACTAAATATTGATATTTCTAACCCTCCTTCTCAAACAACCCCCAAAATCCCATAGGTCTCTTTGACATGTGTTGTTGTTATGGTGGTCTAGTTGTCAATATTTGTTGTGAAGTTGTATTTAAAGTAGTAAACTACAATTCCCTCTACTTCATTTAAATTTGGGAGGGCCACCTTGTTCCACCATTGTTGCAATAATAAAAGCAAAATTGATGCCCACAAGGTGTTTGCTTAAATGCTTAAAAGAGTGAATTTAACACCGGTGAATTCTTAGTAGCCAAGTGTAGCTGTATATGATGTTGGGCGCAGTGTGGGGTGTTTCAGGGTATTGTAGCTTGTTGTAAACTATTGTAAGTAGTAGTTAGTGTACTATATTTGTGTAGTACTGTGAATTTTAGCATTGCTTGCTTGCACTACGGTTAAGTTATGGCCATGTTCGACTACTTGAGTTGTGGCATGGGGAAGTCTTGAGTACCTATCGCCTTGTAATGAAATATTGGTGCACTTTGAACCACTATGGTGAGTAGATTATACATAGCCTTCGGTTTTAAGAGTGAGGTCATCTTGGCTTCTCACAATGACCTTGGGTGAATTTCTTGATCCATTCTCACATTTGTGTTTGTCGTGTATAGGTTGCTATGGCTCGTGATAGTGTCGCCAAAGAAGGGTGGGAAAGTCCTATGCCACTACTCCCCCTCCTAAAAAATGTAAGCAATGTAAAGGTTCTTCCCGGCAAGCTAAGGGAAAGCAGGTTACTAGCGGGTCGACGAGGCCACTACGGCCTCGGGTGGATCTAGTTCGAGAAGACGCCATCAAATGGCATGATAACTTTGTGCCATATGGGAAATATGTATCCGAAATGGGGATTAATGTGAAGTTCCTAGAAAAGAACTTCCCGGAGGTGCTTGCCCGGTTGGTAGAAATGAAGATGGGGAAACTCATAGAATGCTCGGGCCCTGCGAATCTGAGCATGGTGCGCGAGCTATACGCCAATTGGAATGCGGACTTGTTCCGATCATGTGTCCGAGGGAAGGATATACCACTGTACAGGAGATCCTTGTGTGCATTTTTGGGAGTTGATAGCCCTAATCCACGGAGGCTACAAAAGTTCGTCAAAAGTCCACGCTACCGGGCAATACGTCACACACTTTGTGGTGTTGATTCTAATGTAAAGTGGACGCGGACTAAGGGAAATGCCCACCTTGAGATGCTCCGTTTTGACTTCAACAAGACGGCTAAGGTATGGCAAAACTTCGTGCCGGCTAGATTGATGCACGTCAAGCATAACGGTGAATGCACTCGAGCTCGAGTGTGTGTGATCTACTTTCTGATGATCGGGCAACCCATAAATGTGGGTGAGCTCATGCTTGGGGAGATGGCCCGCACCCGTTTTGGGGGAAGGATCAAAAGGTTCTTCTTTGGAAACCTCCTAACACAGTACATGCTATCCCATGAGGTACCGGAGTACCCTGGCTATGATGAGGTAGTAGCGGCACCCAAGGCATGGCTATACATCACATCCTTGCTGGAGTCCACATCAAGGCTAAGCCAGGTTGCAAGGAATGAGAGGGACAAAAATTTTAACAGGTATCTTTATAGTTCCCTCAATGTGATAATGAGCAGGCTAGGGGTCTCGGATGAGGAGCGCATGCAGTTGCGCAATCTCTCCAGTTTTTCCAAGGAGATGCTGGGCATAGCACCAGGCAGTCCTATTCACCCATCTGAGGACGAGAACACATACAAAGGATCTGATGATGAAGATGCGGATGATGATGAAGTTACGGGGCACGTGGCTTTGGTGCCCTTAGGAGATGATGATGAGCCCAGAGCCGCGGTTGGTAGGCATCCTGAGGAAGCGGACTCCAACTAGCACGGAATTCTTTCTTTCCACCTTACTTTGTATTGAATTTGTTATGCATCGGAGACTATGTATTGTTTAAGTGTGGGGTGGGGGAATACTTTCTGACTTGTAATTGTATACAATTTTTATTGTTATAGTGTTGTTGTTTGTTTAGATTAGTTTAGAGCTCACATAGTCTAATTAGCTAGTAAAATGGGAAAAAAATCAGAAAAAGCACGGATTTTTCCCGACGATGGATCTGTTGGACAATTTTCTTGAGGGATTAAAGTCCGATTAAAAATACCAAAAAGTTTCCTTTGCTATTTTCAGGATAGTTAGGTAGTATTCCTTGGTTTTTCTTTGGACGCTGGTTCTTTTCCAAGGGTGTAGCTTAACCCGGTTTTTTTTGCTTTTAGGAGTAGGATAGGAAGAAAACTGAGGTGCTCTGAGGTACTTGTTGACATATTTGGTGTTGGCACATTAAGCCATGGCATGCGATCTAACTTCCTGAATATTTGATTTGAATTGTAATGCACAAGTAAATTAAGTAGCCTACTCTTTGATGCCTTTTTCTCAGTTGGTTGACTTGTATGCCACCTAGTGCATTATTACTTAAAAATTCTCAAATCGCTATGCTTGCTTGACATGAGAGTCAAATAGAACCGTCTTGATTGAGTCAAGTGCTATGTGTGTGTAAGGATTGGTGATTTTCTGTGCTATCTCGTGTAGTCTAGATCTTGCCTCGTATGTTAATCGAAGCGAAATCGTTAAGTTATGCTAGTCTAGGAGATGACGTAGGCATTTCTTGCTTGGCTATAGAGGTGCTTGTCACTTACAAATAAAATATTTCCGTTGCTAGCCCTTTTGAGCCTATAGACCATTTTTTGGCCACCCACATTACAAGTCGTACCCCTATTTCTTTTTTTAATTTGAGCCTGTTGAACCTTTACCTCTTAAGGCACTTAGTCACTAAAAGAAGTAAGGTGAGAGATTAGGGAGTGACTTTCGAGTGAAATCATGGAAGGGTCTTTAAGGTGCACTAAAATTGTAAAAGAAAAAAAGTCATTAGCCGATGAACCTTAATGTATGGAGAAAAGAAAGAAAAAATAGGAAAAAAATAGTTCAAATAATGTAGAAAGACACACATCTTCTAATCCTTCTAATTCGTGCTAGTGGAACCATAGAGAGGTGCTTAATTGAAAAGAGGGCTATGTTATATATGGTGTATGACAAGTGATTTGGTTGAAAATGAGATGTGCTCGATGTTTGAGTGTAGTATATTAAAGTGCTTAGGAGGGTTAGTCACTATTCCTAAATGTATCCTACATGTCCCTTAGCCTACATTATAACCTTAAAGTCCTAATTGATCCTAGATTTGGCTAGCTTAGATTAGTAAAGATATACACTACACACAAGTTTATGGTACGACCACGGGATGCACATGAATTCTTTGTGAGAGTGAGTGAATTTTGTTCAATTGTGTGATGTCCTCAATTTATGTTCAACGGCATATTTGAACGTATGGGCTAATTTTGTATTCACTCTTTTGCTTGTGGCGAGGGCACTTGGTCTCATGACGGATTGGTGATATTATACACTTCTTTTGTTGGGTGAGTGCGTGAGTTGAGGATGCTTAGTGGTAACGAGTCGTCTCTTGAGGTAGGGTGGTTGTGGAGAGGTTTCTTGAGTTGGTTGAATAGCATTGTGTATACTTGGGATAGTTTAAAAATGGGAAGAATGTGAAATTCGTGTGTTCATGCTTAATTGTCGGTATCAACGATCGTCAAAAGGTAGAGTGTTTGATTGAATTAATTGTGAATTGCTAGTGATAGGTACGTTTTGGGGTGTTAATGTAGTTCCATTGCTCGAGGACGAGCAAGAGTCTAAGTATGGGGTGTTGATATTCGGCTTAGTGTATGCATATTTTGATGTATATTACCTCATATTATGTTCATGTCACGTAGATTTCAAATGTATAATATAATGATTTATGCTAATTTGGGGTATTTCTATGTGTAGAAATCATTCGGACGCGATTTGGGACTAAAGGGCGCGAATTGGAGCGAAAATGGGAAGAAAATGAGAAATGGCCCAGTTGAGCGCCACATGCATACCTGTGGCGCACAAAACAGAATAAAGAAAAGTTGAGCGCCAGGGCCAGCACCCCATGCTGCCCTGGACGCTCAAAATGTGAACATGTCCTATTTCGACTAAGACTCGGTTATTTCGACCCCAAGACGCCCCCAACTCATATAAAAGCCAATCTAAACCTATTTTGAGGGGGAGGACGTGACTTTGAGTGAAAAAACAAAAGTACGAAACACTCGGGAGCACATTTGATCAATTCTTCCATCCTTCTTCTAGTATTCATTGATTTTGTGCTTGAAAATATTATTTTTGATGATTGTATGAACATGAGTGGCTAAGAACCCTACTGTTCTTGGGTCATGGGTGCTACATGAATGTTGACGTTTGAAGTTTAAATTGACGAGTTTGATTTTATAATATTGGATTGTTTATTTAATTCTGCTTTTAATTATTTTGCTGAGTAGCTAACAGTGAAATACTATCTACGAATCTAGAGTTGAACTCGAATGTGGGAATTCTAGATTGCATATAAAATTAAATTGATCAAGTTCTTGAACCCGGACATCGGGGAACGGATTCGCAATTCGGATAGAAATATACCTAATTGCCTTGCTTGGTTGAAATACAGGAAGTGTAAATGCATTCTTGTTAGTCTTAATTCCATAGATATATAGGCATTAAGTTAGCTTGAATAGGTGAGTAAGAACTCGATAGATTCTTATGAGAAATATCAACCCTGTCAATCAATAATCCAGATAAATCAATTAGTCAATTTAACCCAAGAACGCAATAAGATTGCTAGCTAGCCTATGACCCCGGAATATCCTCTCCTACTGATTTATTCAAAATTGCTTAAGTGTTGTGGTTGATTTCTAGTTATTTCATTGCTTGATAGTCTCTTAGGTAGTAAATTAGTCACTTACATATTTTGTGAGAAATCTCTTGAATCAATAAGCTATTTGAGTTTGAATCAGTCAAAAGTTAATCATAAGTCTCCGTGGGAACGATACTTTATATGCCAATCATTCCCATCAAAAGACAAAAGTGCAGCAAATATGGATCAAAAAATTCATTTTGTGCAATTATGTCGGTAATGTTCCTGGCATATAACAACTTAGGACAAAATTCCATGGTTACAAAAGTGAACATTCAGTAAGACTATTCTACTAATCCAGCTTATAGATAATTAAAATTTTAATAGATGTAACATTTTAAGTGAAAGAAAGTCTATATCAATGCACATAAGTCTCCAACTTCTCCCGCAAAAATATAATCGTTATCGCTGCTAATAAAACGTTCTATACAAACTTCACTTTGTAGTAATTACTGACTCTCTTATTGATCATGTCGGGTACATGACATTAAGCATAAGTATTAAGCATATATTTTGGCATATTAACTTCGTAATAGGGTAAACTAATTAGGTACTATATTTTATCCTCCAGTAGCTGCTGTAAGTATGTAGGCTTTGCACATAATCGTTCATATATTAAATAAATACCAATAGTTAATATACTAATCTGATGGTAATAAATACATATATGTATTTATAATTTTATGCTATCAAGAAGTGATAGTCTACTTGTTTAACCTGTTTCAGATAGAAGCAATGAGTCGCTCATAACATGAGAACTCTGCTCGCTTGAAACATTAGCAGCCTCGAGGATGATGCATTAGCCGATTTGGCAATAATTGAGCCGGCAGAAAGATTCCATATGCTCAATTCAGCTTTTTTTGCTCGTAGTTGCACTAAGGGGCCTCTTTTTTATCAGCTTGCAAGTTGCATCAGTCTATAGAATAATTCGTTGCCTAGCCTTTTTATCAGTATGTACTTTTCCAAAGTTATGCTCATTTTTAATAATTTTTATTGGACATTTCAGCGGCACTTTTTCATTCCCTGAGGTGAAATTTGAATTGCACGTTTAACATTACTAAGTATATGTTTAACTAATATTGATAACAATGCATATTGCATATATTATATTTAGTACTATGCTTAAAATGAACAAATCCTTTATTATATCGAAAAGACGAGGATCAACTTTGAGATATCGGACCCTTCTCAATAAGAAGAAGTTAAGGCGTAGAAGTAGTACTTACCACACTATGAAATGCAATGAAATCGCATGAATAGACAATTACCACAACGTAATGCAGAAATGATGAAGTGAAGAACTCCAAACTTTATTAAGTACTGTGAGGCTATACTCAAAATTTTCTTCTTAATTAGGCTTAACACCCAAATCATGTTAGCTCGAAGATTTGCGAGCTATGACGAGAGAGAGTGAATGAAAACCCTAGATGAAATGAAAGAGAAGAGAGAGAAAAAAGGGTCGTAAGAACAGACCCTGTATTTTCGTTATTCTTTATTGTCTTTAAAATGAATATAAAATTGGTCTATTTACATTTACAGTAATGAAAGTGTAGAAAATACAATTGGGTCGGGTATCGTAACCTAACACTATTGGGCCAGCCCTTTTCCCTTATCAGCACTGAACTGGTCCAATGTTGAAGTGAAATTAGACGGGTTAACACCCCCCTCCCCCCCCCCCAAGCTGGAGGGTGAAAACACACCAAGATTGTCAAGAATAGTGTGATGTAGCTGTCCATACAAGGCATTGGTCATGATGTCAGCTAACTGGTTGGCACTGGAAATAAAATGCAGAGAAATCAGTCCAGAATTCAAGCATTCACGAACATAATGACAATCAATTTCAATATGCTTAGTCCGTTCATGGAAAACTGGATTCTTGACAATATGAAGGGTAGCCTGGCTGTCACAATATATTGGAACAGGACTGGTAATTTGCAGCCCAAGATCTCCAAGAAGTCTAAGTAGCCAAGAGATCTCAGCAGCCACCTTCCTTAGTGCCATGTACTCAGCCTCATCTGAAGACAAAGAAATAGTAGGTTGCTTCTTACTTTTCCATGAAATTAGACTGCCCCCAAGGGTCATATAAAAATCAGTAACAGACTTGCGAGAAATGGCACAAGAAGCCCAGTCAGAATAAGCAGTAAGAGAGAGGTCAGAAGAATTGGATAAGAGAACCCCCTGAGAAGGATCATTCATGAGATATCTGAAAACATGTAGACCAGCCAACATGTGAGGGACCTGAGGCTTCTGAAGAAATTGACTCAGGTGCTGGACAGAGAAAGAGATATCAGGTCGTGTGTGTTGCAAGAAATTGAGTTTCCCAATAAGTCTTCTGTAAATACTAGGATGAGGAAGAGGATCACCTATATCCATGTGCAACTTAACAGAAGGATCCGGTGGGGTCACAACTAGAGAGAAATGATGGCAATTGAACTCAGATCAGTGGTATACTTGTGTTGGCTCATGAGATAACCTTGAGGATGATTAGTGATTTCCAGCCCCAAAAAATAATGCACTGACCCCAAATCCTTAATCTTAAATTGATCATCCAAAAAAGATTTCAGGGAGTTCATTTCAATGAGGTCATCACCAGCCAGAAGTATGTCATCAACATAAACAGCCAGCACCACCACAGAAGCAGAAAAGGACTTAGTAAAGAGGGAGTAATCATTCAAACTCGAAATGTATCCTCTAGATAGCAAGGCCTCAGACAGTTTTGATAACCACTGTCTGGAGGCTTGCCTGAGGCCTTATAATGACTTCTTGAGTCTGCAAACCAATGGAATGGAAGAAGAGGAAGGAGTGACATCAAGACCTAGAGGTATTTTCATGTAGACCTCCTCATGAAGATCACCATGGAGAAAGGCATTGTTAACATCCAACTGAAACACAGTCCATCCTCTTTTGATGGCAAGAGTCAACAGGCATTTGATGGTAGTGAGCTTGATAACAGGGGAAAAGGTCTCAGTAAAATCAATTCCTTCCCTCTGAGTGTCACATCTAATAACCAACCTGTCATTGTATCTTTCAACAGACCCATATGCCCTTTGCTTGATCTTATAGACCCATTTACAAGGAATAGCCTTTTTATGAGGAGAAAGGGGAACAATGTCCCTAGTGTGGTTTTCCTCAAGAGCATTAAATTCTTTTAGCATAGCCTCCTTCCAGGCAGGATGAGAAATAGCCTACTGGTAGAACTGAAGCTCATGCATGTGTGTGTCACTAGGCAAAACCTTGGAATAGGTAGAAGGAGAAGGATTGAAGTTGACAGAAGAACAGATATAATCTTTGAGATAACCAGGTTGTGTAACAGTTCTGGTGGACTTTCTTAAAGGAGGGACATTGAGTGTAGTAGGAGAAAGAGGTGAGGCAAATGAAGTAGAGAGTGAAAGAGAGAGGCAACAGAAGGAGTAATTGCAGGAGAAGAAGCAGGGGAAGGAGGAATGACAAGTGGAGAAGATGGAATATCTACAAATGGTGAAGGTAAAATAGTGGAAAGAAAAGGTAATGAGGAAGAAGAGTAAGGAAAGATGTGTTCATGGAATACAACATCCCTAGAATAGAACACACATGAATTTGACAAAGTCAACAACTTATATCCCTTCTTACCACAAGGATAACCTAGGAAGATGCAAGGAATAACTCTAGATTGAAATTTATCCCTACCAACCTTAGGAGAGGTGGCAAAGCACATACAACCAAAAGATCTCAAGTGATCATAAGAAGGTGAATGTCCATGCAATTTCTCATAAGGGGAAAGTCTGGCCAAAAGAGGTGAAGGCATCCTATTTATAAGTAAGAAGCAGTCAAAACACAGTCACCCCAAAATTGCAGTGGTAGTTTGGATTGGAACAAAAGAGCTCTTGAAACTTTTAATATATGTTTGTGTTTTCTCTCCACAACACCATTTTGTTGTGGAGTATGTGGAATGATGGTTTGATGTAGGATACCTTGAGAGGCAAAGAATGTGGCAGCTTCAGCACTACTACCAAGTTCGAAAGCATTGTCTAACCTGAAAGTTTGTACTGAAGAATTGAAATGTACTTTTACCATAGAAGTGAAAGCTTTTAAGACAGATAAGGCATTGCTTTTGGAGGAAAGAAGATGAGTACAAGTGACTCTAGTGTAATTATCAACTAATGTGAGGAAATATCTAAAACCATTATAAGTTTTAGTGTTATATGGGCCCCAAATATCAATGTGAACTAGCTGAAAAGGTTTAGTAGAGTGAATTGTACTATCAGGAAAAGGCAGTCTTTGTTGTCTAGCCATAGGACAAATTGAACATATAAAATTTTGTTTACTGGATACTTTATCAGATAAGAAAGGAATAGATTGCATTTTATGAAAAGTCATATGACCTAAGCGTTGATGCCAAAACAAATCCATCTTATTGATAATAAAAGTTTGATTACATTTAGGTGAAACAAGAACAGACTGAGAAACTGATGCAGACTTATTACCATGAATGGAACCTATAGTGAAACTAGATTCTGTACAAGGTGTAGTAGCATGTGATGACAAAGTAGGGTTTGAAGTTGGAAACAACTATGCACCTGGATGTAAGTAGTAGAGTCTGTCAGCAACCTTACCAATTACCAGTGGCCTCTTCAGAGAAGGGCCCTATAATGAACAATGGAACTTGGTAAGTACTGTTATACAATCAAGTTGGGTAAGAAGTTGATGTATAGAGATGAAATTGAAATGAAAATAAGGAACAAGAAGTACATTAAGAAAGGTTGTATCATGTCTCAAGTGCAAAGACCCAGTTGATATAACCTTTACTTTGTAGCCATTTGGTAATGTAACAAGGAAAGGTCTAACTAAAGGCACAACATCATGAAGTAAATGTTTGTGTGGGGTCATGTGATTGGTGGCCCCTGAATCCAAAATCCAAGGATTCACAATGGCCTGTGAAGATGCACACACATGAGAGTCTACAGATTCTACAGCAGAAGCAATAAACAAACCTGCAAAATGAGCAAAACCAGAGTCCTCAGCAGGAGGAATATTGGAAACAGAACCAGGAGAGACTTGAACTTGTTGAAAAAGAGTCAGGAGGTGCTGATCTTGTTCCTTAGTAAAGCCATGATTTGGAGAAGAATTCCCTGGAAGCTAGTTGATGACAGAGGATGGTTAAGGATAAGATATGTCACCTTGGACACAGGATGCAGACTTATTGTGCTTTGTGAATTTAAATTCAGGAGGAAACCTGTAAGGCCCCATTAAAATTTTTTAATGATTTAATATTTTAAAGTACGCCAACGGTATTTGGGAATGACGTGTTAGAGTATTAAAGGAGACCCATGGGATAGAGCCACATTATTTCGAAATGAAAAGTATATGTTTAAGGTGTGTTGAAACATACTAAGGAGTTTGGTGAATGGAAAGAATTCGTGTGGAACAAGTAGGATACATTAAGTGGAAAGGATATTCTAATTTGCACAAGATCCTACTTCAAACGTATTCTGCTACCAAACTATAACGACTTATGAGGTGATCTACCTATCAAATTAAAGCGCTTTGAGTCTAGTTTCTAACTCTTCAAACCGTTCGTCATTTGGACATTCCTACAAGAAGTTATGATAAAATATCCAAAGGCTGGCATGTAGCTGGCGAGGCCAGGTTAAAACCAGGCTTTAGCCTGGCGAGGCCAGGCTGTCGTGCGGTCCGGAATATTTGGAGCATCCATTCTTCTATTGTTATAACCCAACCCAACTTTGATAAATAAGCCTTGAAGCTCATTTTGGAGCAAAAATCTGATATTTTTATAGAGAAGTGAGAGGGTTCTAAAGAGAGGAAGAAGCTCAAGTGCTTTGTTCATCAAGATCTTGTCCAAGCCTTGAAATCCAACAAGAAATCCCTCAAGTTCTTCATCTAAGAGGTAAGGTTCCATACCCTATTTTTCAATTTCAAATTTGGGTAAAAGGTGATTGATTTGGAGTATGATTCTTGGGTGTGAGAGTATTATTTATACATTCATGTACCAATAAGTTTTATGGGGAGATTGTTGAGCTCAAATGGGTAAAGATTGGGTTGTGAGATGAAAGAAACCTTGTGGAAGAATCTTGTAACTAATTTGCACATAATTATTAGATAAAATGCTCAAATGAGCTGTGACCATGAGTATCTTCCTAATAATGGTTCAATTTTGTTATGTCTCAAAATAGATTGGGATTGCTAGAATTTTCAGAACGTTGTAGTAATTTAAGGAAAGCTCAAAGCCCTATGTTGGCTAAACTCTTCTCTTAGAATTGAATCCCACGATATTCATATAAATTATGTAAGTCCCGAGTGATTCATTATGAAACTGGCTATTCCGAATAAGATTGGGTTGAAAGATATATGTTCAACAAGCATCCCAAATGCTTTATTCATGTTATGTTACCAATTGAGGATGTGTTAAAATATGGGTTGTGCATTAATAATGTTTCGACTTTAAGTCAAGTTGAAATGAAGGCTAATATGCCAATTTTTTTGAAGTATCTCTATGTGCCTTAGACTCTAAATTGCTCACATGTGTACTACACACCTTGATTTGAATTGTATTTGTTGTTGATGATGATAATGATATTTGAAATTGATAAGGTGAGCATGAAACACTGAATATGGCCAACGTGCCAAGAATGATCTTATAATTATGGCCATTAGTGCCAATAAAATGAAATGATGTGAAAAAGGTTATGAAATGAGTCTCGACTCAAATGTTTTAAAATGACTTCGAAAATAGAATTGCCTAAAAGCTTCTGTACTCAAGTCATGTCATAAGTGGCTGTATTAACAAATACTATGCTTTGTGAGTATTTCCAATGTGTTTTGCATTCTTACATATTCGTGAGTGGAAATTATGTATTGCCCCTTGTGGGGGAAAAGGTGTCAAGAATAAATGGTGTGTTATTTGCTGATGATTTAAACTTGCGCATCAATTGCCAATCGTTTTACTCTACTTCTAGGAAAGAAATCTATAGTGCTTAAATTGGTCATTTCAAATGACCTTAAAGTTGTGATTTCCGGAATATTATATGTATGTTGATATTTATGATGATGATACATGAAAGAGAAGAAATAAAAGTGTGGAATAACAAATATGGCCATCGTGCCTTGAATAAAGAATCTGGTGAATGGCCAAAAGAGCCAAGGAAATATTATTGTTATTATTGATTGAAAATACTAGTGAAGATTTATACAATGTGGAAGATGATGAGGTAAATACATTTGTACCTATGTTATTTTTGTGAATTATTTCCCTTATTTGGGATGAGATTGATGTGATAAAATTATTCCTCTTAATTGGGATAAGATTGATTGATATAAAAGGGTTGATGTCTCAAATAAGACAGCCTAGCCGATCGGGTCGTGATCGGACACCATGTTGCACACATGGTGGTGATTGTGCTGGAAATTGTAATTGAAATTAAGATTTTGGTTGATGTCTTCAAATAAGACGGCCTAGCCGATCGGGTCGTGATCGGACTCCGTGCTAAAGACGGTGGTATTGATATTGAGAGAAATTGTGGTTGATGTCTCTAATGAGATGGCCTAGCCGATCGGGTCGTGATCGACTCCGTGCTAAAGACGGTGGTATTGATATTGAGAGAAATTATGGTTGATGTCTCTAATGAGATGGCCTAGCCGATCGGGTCGTGATCGGACTCCGTGCTAAAGACGGTGGTATTGATATTTAGAGAAATTGTGGTTGATGTCTCTAATGAGATGGCCTAGCCGATCGGGTCGTGATCGGACTCCGTGCTAAAGACGGTGGTATTGATATTGAGAGAAATTGTGGTTGATGTCTCTAATGAGATGACCTAGCCGATCGGGTCGTGATTGGACCCGTGCTAAGAGTACGGTGGTACTGGTTTTGTGAATAATGATATTGTGGACAATGGTATATCGATACTAAAAATCTCCCAATGTAAGATATGAAAATTTATTTGAACACTGTCTTGATCCTAAATTGAGCTTTGATGTTAATTAAGGCTTTTATTGATATTATGATAATCTTGTTTGTATTATTTGTCATTCTATTGAGAGACTGTTTAGTTATACATACTAGTGCTATTCGACGGTACTAACGTCCCTTTTGCCGGGGGCACTGCATCTTTAAATGGATGCAGGTGGTTCCACAGCAGGAGATTTTGATCAGTGATAGCAGTTCACCTTCTTCCCAGCTGACTTGGTGAGCCCCACTTCATTCCGGGGTCATGTATCTTTTGTACCTTGTGTATTCCGTTTGAGGTATAGCTGGGGTCTTGTTGCCGGCATTATCATTATACTCTTCTTTATCCATAGAGACTCCGTAGACATAGTGTGGGTTGTGTATTGGTGCTGGAAAAGACAAAATATATTATGTTGTAGTTGTATTACTTGTCCATTCGAGACATTAAAAATGATGAAGCTATTGGAAATGAATTGGTATTATAGACATGAACACCATTTTGTCTAATTAATAAAAATATGTATTATCTCCATTCGTGGATGAGTTTGGGTAGAATGAAATCTAATAGGCTTGCTCGGTCGGGTTCACTCGGTTGAGCGCCGGTCGCGCTCCTCGATTTTGGTGCGTGACAAAACCCATGAAGTCTATAATATTTTTCCACGGTGTTTCCTGGTTTCTTGCAATATTTGCAAGAAACAGCACTGCCATTCTTTCTGGGTTCAAAATTCACTCTTTGAATGAAAGCTCTGTTGCTGCTTGATTGTGCGGGTGACATAGGAAAAGAAACAGAATCACCAGAGAAATTAGAAACATTGGAGAGAGTCTCCTTTTGACTCTCATCCTGTTGTAATAGAGAATATGCCTTGCTTATTGGAGGGAGAGGATTCATCATCGTGATGGCACTCTTTACAGTGGAATATGACTCATTCAAACTATTGAGGAACTGGAATAATTGTTGATCCTCAATGAATTTTGGAAGAGCTCCACATGAACAGACATGAACCACATAAGAGGAATTTAACTTATCCCATAGACTCCTAAGTTTGGTGAAGTATATGGCAATGTCAGAAGACCCTTGGGTAGTTGTGCTGATCTCTCTTTGAATTTGGAGATATTTGGACCCGTTTGACTGACCAAATCTCTCATTAATGTCTTTCCAGACTTCACTTGCAGACTTAAGGCACATGACACTGGTTGCACTCTCCCTAGACACGGAATTAGTATCCATGACTTAACCATATCATTGCACCTCTCCCAGTACGAATAATAAGGGGAGTCTGGTGAAGGTTGGCGAACTCTACTATTTAAAAGCCCTAACGTGTTCTTTACAGATAGAGAAGTAAGCATACTGCTTCTCCAGAGCACAAAACCACACCCATTGAAAGGTACAACCACTAATTGACTACCAGGACTATCAGAAGGGTGCACATACAGTGGATGAGATGGATCTAGTGTAAAAGGTGTAAAACCATCAGAACTTGTGCTACTAGGTGATCCTACATTATCCATTACACTGCCCATAGCATGAATTTTGGCTAAATTGAATCCAAACAAGGCAGACAATAAAATTTTCTACACAGCAGTCTTCTTAGCATATCCTAGAGCATGCAACCAAAACCTAGGCAAATTTACAGTTGAAATTGAGAAGGATATTACCAATACCTCTTCTGAAACTCGAAGAAGAAAAGTCTTCTCTAAAATACAAACCCTAGAGAATCAGACTTGATCAAATCGAACGCGGAATCTGAAATAATTTGAGATGTCCTCCATCCTGAGG
Organism: Nicotiana tabacum; assembly: GCF_000715075.1. Classification (NCBI taxonomy): domain Eukaryota; kingdom Viridiplantae; phylum Streptophyta; class Magnoliopsida; order Solanales; family Solanaceae; genus Nicotiana; species Nicotiana tabacum. The sequence continues at coordinate 118,033,091 of NC_134083.1, forward strand.
CTACTAGAAGTCAATAAATGAAGAAAATACAACCTAATTTGTAATTAGTTCCGTTCTGAACAACCTAATTTCCTCATTCTAAACCAATCGTAGATCAAATCAATGAAGACTCAGGGAGAGGGTAACATTGGAATAAAGCTTGTGATGAGGAAGAATATGATTTCTGCTCTGATATCATGTTAGCTCGAAGATTTGCGAGCTATGACGAGAGAGAGTGAATGAAAACCCTAGATGAAATGAGAGAGAAGAGAGGGAAAAAAGGGTCGTAAGAACAGACCTGTATTTTCATTATTTTTTATTGTCTTTAAAATGAATACAAAATTGGTCTATTTATATTTACAGTAATGAAAGTGTAGAAAATACAATTAGGCCGGGTATTGTAACCTAACACTATTGGGCCAGTCCTTTTCCCTTATCATCACTGAACTGGTCCAACGTTAAAGTGAAATTAGACGGGTTAACAGATCAGTGTGATTAAAATCAAGAATGAAGACCCAATGAAAAAATTGCATGTGGGTTGAAACTTCATGAAAGAAAAAAATTGAGAGAGAGGGAGAGAGAAAGAGAGAGATAACAAAATTGAAGTTGAAGACGAATGGATTGTTTCTATATCAGATGCATAGCCTTTCTATTTTTCATCGTCTCTAATAACTAATCAAAGACCAGCAAGATTAAAGCTAAAATATTAAGTTTTACCATCAGATTTAAAAATCATCAAAGAACCCAAAAGAATCCCCGGAAAGGAAAAAAGAAGAAGAGAAAAGGGAAAAAGATATGGGCAAAAATTAAAAGCAGAATAAACCTCTAGCTTGAACCCCTAGCAACACCCTTGAGAGCACGAATAGAGACTTGGATCTAGAAATTGAAGAAATACTTTGTTGAAGCAAGTATGTACAAACAAAGACAGGAAAACAAAATATGCTCTCTTGGGGTACACACGTATCGGTATAAGTAAACAGTTAAACGACACGTAAGTGCAATTGATATTATGATGCTAAAAGATGAAATTGTCCTCGGCTTGATTTTTAATTCCACCAAAGCACACATGTCGAAACCCATGGCTCTTCTATTATACTAGGTGTAGTAAGTCCGTGCCAGGCCCAATTTTGTATGATTTGTAATTGCTGATGATAAAAATTGATGTCGGAAGTGTGGAATCGTATTTACATATATTTTCTTATCAAACTATATATTCTTTACATCCATGAAAGCATCACAATAGGGGATGCTTAAAGTGTCACAGTAGTTATAGCATATATGAACTAACTATTTACATATTAGCTAAAGATGATGTGTGTGCATGCGGTGTTTGGTCTTCTTTCTGGTGTTCTTCTTAGCATTTCTTGACAAAAAACACCTGTAAACAAAGCAAAAAGCCAGTTACACAGTATTTTCTCTTCTTAACTCCAAACAAATCATCAGTTACTATTAGTCAATAATCCGTACAAATAAGTAAAGATGTTACATTTGACAGTCAAATGAGAAAGCCAACATATCTTCAAGGCAAATACCATGTGAGATTATATTAGGAAAATGTAAACTTATTCAAACAAACTAACATGGATGCATCTGCATTCGTTTACCATGCAATTAATATTGTCCATCAATTCAATTCCTAGTCCGAACCCAAAAACCTTTTAGAGGTCAAGGTAGCACTAACGGATCAAAATTGCTTAAAGATAGAACCGCATATGAAATAATACAACAACAACAACTAAATCTGCCAGTTTTCAAAAGTATTATCCAATCCCCACATGAGAAGGAAATACAACCTAATTTGTAATTAGTTCCGTTTTTTAATTTCACATTGCAGTCCTCAAACAATCAAGCTAAAAAATAATCTATCAGAGATGATGTTTCCCTCGTTGTGATTCCTATGTAAATATAGGCACAAACACAACACACTAATTTAACCAAATTCTCTGGATCACTACTGTATATTCATGATTTCTTCAGTCAAAAAAATAAACATTCAAATTTGTCAGCAATTAACCTTTCTAGCTCAGCAGAAGTTTTATGTTTAAAGTTGGAACTAAATCAATTGTAATCATATCCAAACATTAGGAAATAGCTGTCAATATTTTATAGAGATATAGCGAGGAGAAAATTGGGTGCACAAGATAGCTTTTTGTAGATGTTGGTTTAGAGGTCAAAAGTAATTAAGAGTTTGATTTGTAATCAGCTAAACTGACCTAATATCACATCAGCATATTCTAACTGAAGGAGCATCCAGAAAGCAACAGCAAAAGCGGACTTAATCGCATTCAAAAACATCAGCAAAAGTGGCTTCAATCGCATCCCACAATAGTAGCAAAAGATCCTTTGCTGGCAAATGTACCAACAAATAATAGTCATTCAATTGTTTTAGCTTTTTCACCTAAATAAATCTCATATTAAATAGAAAGTTCAAATATCTTTCAACATTTTCTCAAAGGAAGATTTTTCATTTCCATCTCATCTTTATTGTAGGAAGTATTGCTTTTGCTGGTTGTGTGTACCGTTTTCCTTCCTCTGTGCCAATGTGCCAATTTGTTTAATTTTCTGTTTGCTTCCTTCTACAACGTCCATGATGGTGGATGGCATTTGTGAGGTGAACGATGTTTATGAGAGATAAAATAACTAACTTCCCTGGCACTGCATTATGGTGTTTTGTAAACAACATTTTCATTTGAAGGTGTGGAGGTCGAAGTTTAGGATAGTATGTTAGGTGGTCTAGATTATTCATACCGGTAGTGTTAGTACGTACTCTCGTATTTGGTTTGTAGTAGGCTTATTTGAATACCTGTTATTTTTTTTTTACATTTCGATCATCTTACTATCTTGTTGTGTATGCTGCTTTTACATGATTTTTCGATGTTGTCCCGTTTTGTTTCTTGTTATTATTGTGGTACCTATGCTTGCCTGAGCCGAGGGTCTATTGGAAATAGGCTCTCTTGCTCCACAAAGGTACGGGTAAGGATTGCGTACACACTACCCTCCCCAGACCCCACTATGTGAGATTATAGTAGGTATGTTATTGTTGCTTTTTTGTTAACATTTTCATTTGAATGTTGAATAACTTGCCAGTCAGTTGCTTTTGCATGTTCACAAAGGGCAACAGTTGCTTCTCGAAGGATAAGATTGGTTATTTATATATTAGAAGAATCATCTCGCAACAGGTACATATTGGTGGCTTTTCGAAGTTAACAGTAATATGTACCTTGATATCATAAATCTCTTCCGAAGTAAGAAGTAATATTTTTTCTGCAGGCTCGAGCGATTTAATTGTTGTTGCAGAACAGCTCTTGCCTGCGACAGTGACTTCATATTGGCATCTACTATAATATAGAAAAATGCTTAGTTGAATAGATGAAAAATAGATAATACTAAATTGTAAACAGTTGTGTGGGAGAATCTTGTATCATGGAGAATCTTGTAGCATTTATACATGGGAGTAAGCTAGGTAGTTTGATGACAGTCAGTGCAGTAGAATTTTCTGTATGAAAAGTTCTTGTGAAGTGCTATTAGCAGTCTGAACAGGCTAAGATACAGAACTGTTGGTTCTCATGTAGTACCGCGAGTTCAGATCCATGTGAAATATTTGGCCTTATAAAATTAAAGAATGTCACATATTTATTTTTCATGATTAGAAAAAGCAATTAAAAACTCAGAACAGTACATATAACATTTAGTGTTCTTACCGGAAATTGTTGTTGGATATCAGCAATTCCTACTATCTATTTCTCGAAAAGAACAAATAAAAGAGAGCCTGACCTGTACTCCTTGCTATCTATGCAATAATGATCGGCAAAATTTTGTTGGCCCTACAACTTTATTAAAATCTCAAAATTTGTTCTTCTATATGCATGTTTGTGAGCGAAAAGTTTTCTGCATATTTGTTATTCACAGAAAAACTCAATTGCAATCCTGTGTACATTTGAATATTCAGTTTTAATACTTGAATCCATTGCAACTATATGTAATACCACTATGTATGTACAAACTACCTGAAGATTCCTGAATTCATTAAAATTTTCGAAACAACAATGTCAATATCTCAGTTAGAGAAGCAAGCTTTTAAACTTCAAAAAAGAAAATTTAGATTTCTCGATCAATTAGTAATGAACTATAGGTTTTGATTTGAGGTTCATGGTTATACTAATTTTGAGGAAAGTGATTCCACTATTGATCCTTGATCTCCACATCGACCAGCTTGCATACAATCAAATGTGTAATTTATAATGTATAAGAATCATTTTATGTTACACGCTACGGTTCAAGACTAAAGATGTTCTAAATGTGTATAGTTAATTGTCCCAAGCATGTTTAACATCTTCAAGATTTTGTATGAAGATGATGACATAAAGACCGTACTATCAGAAGTTCGATAGGAACCATTTGTCATAAATTACATTTTACCATTGTCACGACCCAAAATCCCCTATATGCCATGATGCCGCCTAACGTCACTGTCAGGCAAGCCAACGGTGAATTTTCAACTTAATTACTCATCTTAATATTTTTTTTTAAATCATAAATTCCATTAAATAAATAAAGTAAAAATCCGGTACTCGGTCAAACCCGTGATGCTCTTTACCAATTTCTGTATAAGGTATAAATTACAAGATAAAGTGATAATAATTACGTGACTACAATAATGAACATCCTCTAGGAACCCCCAAAACCCGGCGTCACAAGTTCATGAGCATCTACTAAGAAATATAATAAAATACAATATCTGTCTGGAATATAATTTAGACATGAGAATGTAAGTAACTCTGATGGAGACTCTGTATGTTGTAGATCGTAACATGGAACACAACTTATCATAAAGTCCCCGCAATAGTCGCGCCTCTGCGCCCAAAAGAACAGCAGAAATGTATTTACCTGCACAATAAGTGCAGCAAGTGTAGAATAAGTACGTAATTCAACGCGTACCCAGTAAGTATCTAGCCTAACCCCGGAGAAGTAATGACGAGGGGTCGACATCGACACTTACTAGTGGTGCAATAAATCAAATCCAGTAGGAAGTAAACAAATAGGAGGCAGGGTAAATAAACAGTATAAACAAATATAGGTCCGTGGTACAATCCTCCTCTGAACGGTAAACTCAAGCTCTCAATTATCAGTTACCTCCTCAACCAGAGTATATATGAAATGGACCTCACCAGATAGGTCGTCACAACTCAAATCAGAAAAAACACACGGATACACTGGTTTCTTATCAAATATCACGCACGGCGTTGCCGAGGCGAATGGCCCGATCCCATAATAGTATTTATAGAAATACCGAGGCGAACGGCCCGATCCTATAATAATGTGTACACTGCCGAGGGTCGAACGGCATGAACCATAGATGTATCTATTATATTGCCGACGCGAACGACCCGCTCCCATAAGAGTGTGGTACATAATCTTGCCGAGGCGAACGGTCCGATCCATTAGAATAAGAACCTTTAACGGATCCCTGACCACACTCATGAATAAATCTATTATAGTGCCGAGGTAAACGGTCTGATCCCATTAGAGTTAGAAGCTTTAAGTAAGAAAGGGAAATCCATATATACAACAAGTCACAATCAATGATATTCAAATGCCAAGTTAAAACATAATAATTTCCAAAATATGAAGATAACACTGTGAAGTGATAATCAAAATATGATGATAATATTATTTTTGGTTGAGAGATCTTTAGCACCGATATACCACTGTTCACAATATCACTATTCACAATACCAATGTTCACAATACCAATACCACCGTACTTTTAGCACGGAGTCCGATCACGACCCGATCGGCTAGGCCATCTCATTAGAGACATCAACCACAATCACTCTCAATACCAATACCACCGTACTTTTAGCACGGAGTCCGATCACGACCCGATCACGGGATGACGCTTCTTCTTTGACATGCGACATATGGGAGGCATAATAGGAAGGATAAAGACATTAGCACCAGTTATTCTTGGAATACTATTATTCATGAAAAGGACAACAACAATTGTTTTATTCCATATGTGCCTTGTTTGGAAATAGTAGGCCTCAAAGAGAAATAGCCAAGTACGTGACACCAGTCATCTCGGAGTGTAGGAAAAATCAGTTTAACTCGAAATGAAAATATTCTTGCACCCCGAATGTGATATGGGTTTCAAAATGCATGAAATTGCATTACATTCTTAACATTAACTAACTAAGGAATCTCTGTCACAAGCCCATGGGGATGAAAAAGAAGTTGAACACTTGTGAGATTATTATCATTATCACAACTTAACCTTTGCCAATAGTTGATCCTATATGAGAGGACTAGAGATAAGACAAACTTGTCTTTCAAATCAATATGCTCTCATGTTACTAGACGGTGAAAAGGATTCGTGATAATATACACAAAGGAACAAAGTGATTGTTCAAACCATAGGAGCCACATACACCGGAGAGAAAAAGAGTGACTCAAGAAAGATCTCAACACTAGGCTGCTTTACATTAGATTTGATACCACATAGGTAAATATTATGGTGGTGCGTGCATAGGCACAAATGACCAGATGTTATCCATTTGAATCAAAAGGTTCTGTACGAAATTCAACAGGTATATTCCCTTGTTGAGAATTTAGGAAAGCAAGTGGGAAGTATTAATCCTAGAGTTATAACTCAATTCAAGGACATAATTATAGAGCTCAATTCCAGAAGAGGTTGTAAATAAGAGAATTCTTGATAGAGTGGATTCACGAATAATGTGTCTCGTTCAAAGAGTAGATACATGCAATGTTTTATGATTTAATATTTTGGTTAAGACCATATTTATGTAGGCCTCTTCAATATGGATGTAAATATACAACAAGAAAAATAATGCGATGGTCATAATGATGTACTAAGGAGTGACTTACTTGATGACTTTAGATTGACAGGGCAGTACCTTAATTGATGCCGCTCTACTCCATATTAAAAACATACATTAGTACCATAGTGACATACCCCTGAATGATATCTCATACACTTCACACAATGAGGATGGGGTCCGCTAAACTGATTCGCCTCACTTACCCGATATTTACCCTTTTTGCATACTCATAAGCATTCCCCTTAGTCTTCCTCCAAGCCTTCATGGCGGGAGTAACAATCTCTGCAACAGCTCATTGTATGGACTTTTGGAATTGCCCAAATCTACCACCCCTAACATGCTTCTGAGCATACTCACAATATGACGCAAATTATTTTCGCCCGCATATCGAGCAGACCGAAATAGGTGTATCCAACCTAAGGGCATTTGTTCTTCTTGTGCCCCCTCTTTACACAACCATAACATATTTCAAGAATCATCCAACATAAATCCGAGTGGCTAAACCCGAGTGGCTCTTCTTTCATATCAAACATTCCGGCTTATTGATGCCAATAATCCTCTTTCAATTCTTAGGTGCTCTCACCACATAATCTGGTGGCGTGGTGACATTAAACACTTTCCCTAGCAATTGGTTCTTTCATTCCCTCTTCACAACATGACGCAAATTATTTTCGCCCGCATATCGGGCAGACCGGAATAGGTGTATCCAGCCTAAGGGCATTTGTTCTTCTTGTGCCCCCTCTTTACACAACCATAACATATTTCAAGAATCATCCAACATAAATCCGAGTGGCTAAACCCGAGTGGCTCTTCTTTCATATCAAATATTCCGGCTTATTGATGCCAATAATCCTCTTTCAATTCTTAGGTTCTCTCACCACATAATCTGGTGGCGTGGTGACATTAAACACTTTCCCTAGCAATTGGTTCTTTCATTCCCTCCTCAATGCCTCAATGCCTCAAACCCGTGGGTTACTCATTTAGAAATTGAGACATGACGAGGAATTTAGTTTCTTATCTTGAGCTCTATCGCACGATATGGAGTATCAAAGAAGTGTGAAATTCCTAAATGTCCATGTAGCCTCCTCATTATAGATGTGGTCGACAACACACCGATAAGAAGAACTCTACTAGACACGGCTCCGAGACATCCTAGGACACTTTAAAACCTTAGGCTCTGATACCAAGTTTGTCACGCCCCAAAACCGAGGAGCACGACCGGCACTCAACCGATTGAACCCGGTCGAGCAAGCCTGTTAGATTTTCTTCTGCCCAAACTCATCCATGAATAAAGAGGAGATGCACTCCATTAATCAAACACTGAAAATATTTTATTAACAACTCCCATTCATTCCATTAGCAACTTCGTTCATAATTTCCAAAGTATTATAAGTTTATAGGTATAATGGAAAACATGTTTGTCAAATAGCAACATTTCTAGTTCAATTCCCAACATCATACACCATCCACAACCTATCTACAGAGACACTAAATATGACAGAAGAATAGTATGGAAGTGCTGGCAACAAGGCCTCGGCTATACCTCAAGACAAAAAGTGTAACATCAAGTGACATCGGATGCAGAATAGAGTAGGGCTCACCAAAACCTGGTGAATAGGGAGTAACTGCTAATGAGGACCAAAGCTGCACCGCTGATGAACCACCTGCATCCATTGAAGATGCAGCGCCCCAGGCAAAAAGGGACATTAGTACATATGGAATAGTACTAGTATGTAAAGCTAATTGTCCTCTTTCAAAATAGAATACCAATATAAGAAAGGGAAAACCATAGAAACAACAAGTCATAATCAATGATATTCAAATGTCAAGTTAAAACATAATAATTTCCAAAATATGAAGATAACACTGTGAAGTGCTAATCAAAATATGATGATAATATTAATTTTGGTTGAGAGATCTTTAGCACCGATATACCATTGTTCACAATATCACCACTCACAATACCAATACCGCCGTACTTTTAGCACGGAGTCCGATCACGACCCGATCGCCTAGGCCATCTCATTAGAGGCATCAACCACAATCTCTCAATACCAATACCGCCGTACTTTTAGCACGGAATCTGATCACGACTCGATCGGCTAGGCCATCTTATTCGAAGACATCAACCACAATCAAAATCTCAATCACAATCTCTGTGAAAATATACCACCGTGAATCTAGCACGGTGTCCGATCACGACCCGATCGGCTAGTCTATCTTATTTGAAGACATCAACCAAAATCACAATTTGAATTACAATTTCCAGCACAATCAACACCATGTGTGCGGCATGGTGTCCAATCACGACCCGATCGGCTAGGCCATCTTCTCCGAGACATCATCCATTTCTATCAATCATTTCATCCCAATTAAGGGGAATAATTTTATCACATCAATCACATCCCAAATAAGGGGAATAATTACAATCCACTCCTACACCGGCACGTGTAATTTCGGGGTTAGGTTATTTCAACCTACTCTTCCTTGGTGACTATCGATGCTCCAAAAAAATATTATTATTGTTTTTGCACACAAAGGTAACATAGGTACAAATGTATTTACCTCATCATCTTTCGCATTGTATGAATCTCCACTAGTATTTTCAACCAATAACAACAACAATATTCTCTTGGCTCTTTTGGCCATTCACAAGATTCTTTATTCAAGGCACAATGGCCGTATTTGATATTTCACACTTTAATTTCTTTCCTCTCATGTATCATCATCATAAATATCAACATATATAATATTCCAGAAATCACAACTTTAAGTTCATTAGAAATGAACAATTTAAGCACAATATATTTCTTTCTGAGACTGGAGTAAAATAATTGGCAATTAATGCGCAAGTTAACATCATCAACAAGTAACACACCATTTATTCTTGAAATACTTTTCCCCAAAAAGGGCAATACACAATTTTCACTCACGAATATGTAAGAACGTAAAACACATTGAAACTATTTACAAAGCATAGCATTAGTTAAAATAGCCACATATGGGCATCACTTAAGTTCATAAGCTCTTAGGAAATTCTATTTTCGAAGTCAATTTGGAATAGTTGAATCAAAGCTCACTTCATAACCTTTCTCACATCATTTCATTTCATTGGCACTATTGGCCACAAGTATAACTTTCACTCTTGGCACGTTGGCCACACTTTATATCCTAAATTCATTTATTTCACTTCCAACCATCTTTATAGATTATCAACAATAAGATATTTCCAATCAAGACTTTAGGTACACATATGAGCAATTAAGAGTCTTAAGGATATTGAGTTTTCTCACACAATTTGGCATCATAACCTTTATTTGAAACACAACGCAAAGACCAAACATTTTAATACACATATCATTCTTGAACACATTCCCAAAAGATAATATAATGTGATAGGAAGATTCAGAATACGTTATGAATACATAATTCTCGACACTTTGCTTATTCGGGACAATCGAATTTATTGGAACCAACTCGGAATATAGAATAAGGAACTTGAGACAACCATACTTGAAACCTACGGTAACATCATGGAATTCAATTCTAAGAGAGTAGTTTAGCCAACATACCTTGCTTTGAGATTTCCTTAAATTACTACAACGTTCCGAAAATTCTAGCAATCCCAATCTATTTTGAGACATAACAAAATTGAACCATAATTGGGAAGATATTCATGGTCTTAGCTCATTGGCGCATTTTATCAAACACTAGGTGTGCAAATTTAACTACAAGGTTCTTCTACAAGATTTCCTTCACTCCACAACCCAATCTTTACTTATTTGAGCTCAACAATCTTCCCACAAACCTTATTAGTACAAGCATATATAAATAATACTCTTACACCTAAGAATCATACTCCCAATCACCCATCTTTTACCCCAAACTCGAAATTGAAGACTATGGGTTTGAATCTTACCTCATAGATAAAGATCTTGTGAGATTTCCTTATTGGATTTCAAAGCTTGGGAAATATCTTGATGAACAAAACACTTCATCTACTTTCTCTCTCTAGAACACTCTCACTTCTCTCTAAAAAAAACTCAAATGATCGCCCCAAAATAAGCCCCAAAGTTTATTTATCAAATTGGGGTCGGGTTTTAAAAATAGAAAAATTAACCCTCCAAAATCAGGTCTGCGGTCGCATAATGGACCGCAGGATGGGTGTGCGGGTCGCACAATGCATCGCATAATCGATGCCCAAAATTGGGCTGCGATGGCTAGGTCTGTGACCATTTTGCGGTCACATAACCACTTCTGCGATCGCAGAATTAGTCGCATAATCGCATTCTGCCAGCCTTTGGTAATTTGGTCATAACTTCTTGTAGGAATGTCCAAATGACGAACGGTTTGAAGCGTTAGAAACTGGACACATAGAATGTTTTATCAGTAATACACCATATAAATATTTATATCAACAGAGTTACGCTCGTTTGAAGTTAGGTCTTGTGCGAACTCACTTAAAACTTTATCCCATCTTAAAATTTTCAACTTGACTTAGCCTTGGGGCTCTTCTTAGACCATAAACCATTCTTAATACACCTCATACATATATTATCATGATCAGTTGATATCATTCATATAATACTCCTTGTCTGCACATAAAATAATATAACTAGTACACATTAACTTTATTAATAGCGTTTTAGTACTTCAAAATTTTTCGGGGTGTTGCAAATACATTGTGCATAGCGGCGAAACTGTAGGCGACACTAAAATTTTGTTGAAAATGACAGAATATCCCTCCACGAGGCGACGACAATAGCCCAATCAAATACGTAGGGAGAAATATCTTGCACCACATCTGCAATACCATTACAATTCCTCGATGCCCAATTGATAACTAGCGCTCCACGCCGCATAAGATTGAGTAGGAAGAAAATAAAGGCATAAGCCTCAAAGGAATCAAATTGCACGATGAGGAATCAAGAAGGGATGTGCTCCTAACAGCTCTATAGCCTCTCGAAGATAAGTAAAGACGTATCTGTAACGATTCGCAAGACTCTACTAGACTTGCTCATGACCTATGAGACCCAAGTGAACCTAGAGCTCTGATACTAATCTGTCACGACCCACAATCCCCTATAGGCTGTGATGGCGTCTAACGTCGTCGTTAGGCAAGCCAACGGTGCATTTTCAACTTAATTACTCATCTTAATACTTTTTTGAAATCATAAATCCCATTAAATAAATTAATTAAAAATCTGGTACTCAGTCAAACCCGTGATCCTCTTTACCAATTTTTGTATAAGGTATAAATTACAAGATAAAGTGATAATAATTACGTGACTACAATAATGAAAATCCCCTAGGAACCCCCAAAATCCGATGTCACAAGTACATGAGCATCTACTAAAAATTTTAGTAAAATACAACATCTGTCTGGAATACAAATTAGATAGGAGAATGTAAGTAACTCTGATGGAGACTCTGTATGTTGCGGATCGTACCATGGAACGCAACTCACCATAAAGTCCCTGCAATAGCCGCGCCTCTGCGCCTAAAAGAACACCAGAAATGTATATACCTGCAAAATAAGTGCAGTAAGTGTAGCATGAGTACGTAATTCAACGCGTACCCAATAAGTATCTAGCCTAACCCCAGAGTATTGACGAAGGGTCGACATCGACACTTACTAGTGGTCCAATAAATCAAATCCAGTAGGAAGTAAACAAATAGGAGGCATGGTAAATAAACAGTATAAAACAAATATCGGTACATGGTACAATCCCCTTCTGAACAGTAAACTCAAGCTCTTAATTATCAGTTACCTCCTCAATCAGAGTATATATGAAATGGACCTCACCAGATAGGTCGTCACAACTAAAATCAGAAAAAACGCACGAATACGCTGGTTTCTTGTCAAATATTATGCATGATGTTGTCGAGGCAAACGACCAGATCCCATAAGAGTATTTATAGAAATGCCGAGACGAATGGCCCGATCCCATAATAATGTGTACACTGCCGAAGGTCGAACGACGCGAACCATAGATGCATCTATTATACTGCCGAGACGAACGGCCCGCTCTCATAAGAGTGTGGTACATAATCTTGCCGAGGCGAATGACCCGCTCCCATAATAATATGTACACTACCGAGGATCGAACGACACGAACCATAGATGCATCTATTATACTGTCGAGGCGAACGGTCCGCTATCATAAGAATGTGGTACATAATCTTGCCGAGGCGAACGGCCTGATCCCATAATAATGTGTACACTACCGAGGGTCGAACGACACGAACCATAGATGCATCTATTATACTGTTGAGGCGAACGACCCGATCCCATTAGAGCAAGAAGATTTAACGGGTCCTTGACCCCACTTACAAATATACGTATGAGTAATGAAATTTAAGGAAAACTTTGCAATGAATACGCATAACGCGGGAGATATTCGTAAGGGAAACATAAATTATTTCGCGGATTATCAAGTAGCTCTTCACATGTCTACAATAGTGAGTCTATCACCCTATGTAGGTCTAGTCTCAAGTCGTAACGCGAAATATAGGAATTAGGCGAGCAAGGATAACTCAAATAGTACAATTATAGCATGGCGTGAAGCTAAGTCTACCCGGACGTAATCATCAATTCTAGCGTACGCACGGACACCCGTCACCTCATACGTGCATAGCTCCCACAATATGAGAATATAACACCTACGGGGTAAATTCCTCCTCACAGGGTTAGACAGGAGACTTACCTCGCTCCGAAGTTCCATAACCGGCTTCAATGCCTCTCTAACACCTCGATTCAAAGCCACACGATCCGAAACTAATCAAACAACGTGCAAATCAATCAAAATATACTCCAATGATAATTAATCAATTTATAACAATTTCCAACTCCACTCGAAAAGTCAATAAAGTCAATCCTTGGGCCCAAAATCGCCTCCTATCGAGCCTAGGGTTCCAAAAATGAGAGTGTCTACAAAATCCTGTCTCTCAACCCTTTTACCATGTGCATATGTCGCATTTGCGACACAGGGTTCGCATTTGTGGACCCTCGCAATTGCGGACAAGTGTTCGCAATTGAGAACCAAGGCAAAAATCTACAATTTTTGCAATTGCGAACAAATGTTCGCAATTGCGATACCTGAGCACCAGCAACACCAGCAATCTTTCCCGATACGAAAATTGACATAACTCTCTCATACGACAACGAAATTCGATGATTTTTGTTGTTATGACTCCGTAATTACGATACAAATCTAATGGTTCAATCAAATAACAAATCAAATGTCGTTTTCTCAATATAGTATCCTTTTTACCCAAGAAAACGACGTCGAAACATCAAATAAAAGCGCGACACAACCCAAACACATCTGAAACAAACCCGAGGCCCCAGGGACCCAGTCCAATTACACAAACCAGTCCCAAAACATAACACGAACATGCTCGAGGGCTCAAATCACACCAAACAAGACCAAAACCCTGAATCGACGATCAAATACTCCTTTTAACTTTCAAACATTCAAACTTTGGCGAACGTGTCTGAATTACGCTTAAACATTTAGGAATGGCGCCAAACTTTATGTACAAGTCACAAATCCCAATACGAACCTATTTCAAGGCTCAGAACACCAAACTGACATTGATAACACCAAAGTTCACCTCAAACCAAACTTAAGAAATTCTAAAACCTTCAAAATACTAACTTTCCACAATAAGCGTTGAAAAGCTCCCGGACCACCCGATACTCAACCCAAACATACGCCCAAGTCCGAAAATCATCATGCAAACCTATTGGAACCTTCAAATCCCGATTCCTAGGTCGTTTACTCAAAATTCAAACCTTAGTCAACTCTTCTAACTTAAAGCTTCCGAATTTAGAATTTTCTTTCCAAATCAACTCCGAACTTTCCGAAATTCAGCTCTGACCAGACGTACAAGTCATAATACTTGAAGTGAAACTACTCAAGGCCCCAAACCGCTGAACGATGCACTTCAGGTCGTCACAACCATAAACTGTAAAAAAGTGCACTTAACTCTTTGAGTTGAATTATAAAAGGAATTAAGCACAGTAACAGAAAGCTAATAAACCAACTAAGACCAGGAAAATAGTATACTTAACTTACGAGAAGTATTATGTTGGAATCCCTATTTGAATGATTCTATGGCATCCGCCCAATCTGCTTTGTTAGGTTTTGAAGATACCAAAAATGCTAAAACTCGATTTACAATCAAATACTTAGATACAACAACAAAATATGCAAAAGAAATCAAATCAAGCATTAGCACATAAAACAAAAGGGGAAAATGAAAAATAAAACAAACAGGACGAAAATAACAATCAAACAAAAGACGTAATTTCAAAAAATATCGAATCGAAGAGGAAAACGCAGAATAAGAAAGCGTTTGTACTTTTGGATTCTCTAATCAGATTGAAGAAGAAAATATGGAAGACTGTTTACCCGAAAAATGGATGGAGTTGAATTTATACGTAGTTCTTAGGATACGCGGTATAACTTGGTATAAATTGGAAAAATAAGTAGAAATATATCGAATAATGATTGTAAAAAGGAATGAATACAAACCCAATTTGAATAGAGAAATATTGATAAATGAACAAGATGAATCAATATCGTAAGCCCAAAAAGGATAATATTTGACTGTATATTATAAAACTCAATAATCTCTGAATGTCAGAATGTATGAATGTCGCCCTTTACAAATTATAACCATTCTTAATATAGTGGGAAAATCCTATCTTGGGTATCAAAAATACATAGTGGGGATCCCATAATAGATTAGTTAATTAGTTTTTTCTTGATTTCCGCTGAGATTCTCTCCCCAAATGCGGCTATAACGGCTTTTTTGTCCCTTGGACCGATCTCGATCTTGGACGGTCTCGGAATTGGTCGGCCTCTGGGTCTCGAGCTTGATATTGACTTGAGTTCGATATTGATCGGCCTCTGGTTCTCGAGCTCGATATTGACTCGAGCTCGGTATTAATCGGTCTCTGGGTCTCTAACTCGACAACCCAACGTCATATCATAGCTCGATATTATAATGACGAATCTCGGTCCATCATTCTCCAATCTTGACTAATCACACGAAGGAAAAACTCGATTTTGACCGTATACAGATAGTCCCCTCATTTCTCGGAAAGAAGGTGGCGAGAAACGATATGATTTTTCAACCTCCGACTAAACAAATACCGACGTCTGCAACGAGCCCGATTGTGATGTATGTGACAAATGTCCCATCAGTCCAATCACCAAGGCATTAAATGCGCGTCAGTCGATGGTCGGCCACTGCCAATTTTGAACAGTCATTACCAGGCTATAAATTTTCGAACTTTCATCCTTATCTAAACCTTTCACTCAAAAGCTTCTTCCCTGCTCTTGTATCTTCTTCAGAGACTCCCTTTGCTTCATATTTTTCATCTCATACAACCCTAATTCCATTGTTCATTAAATGGCGAAAACTTCCAAAACGGTGCCACAAAAAGAGATCGCTTCTTCATCACGATCCGCCAGTGGTGAGGATGCGGCGGAGCCTCGCCCTGAGGAATTCATTCCGGTAGGGTGTTCGATTGTTAGTGATTTTAAGGTTGAAAAACCTTCTTCGGTACCGGGCCGATGTGAGCCGATGTTGAGGTACCAGTGTACAATCACCGAGAAAAATCTCGAGAAAGTAAAACAAGAATGCAACTGGGACGATAAGCACGTGGTAGTCCCATCGCCTGATGAATCAATTACTACTTAAGTGGAAGGTTTCCTAAGTGTTTATACTTATCCTTTCACATTGGGTCCTTTAGACCCTGTCATCGTCGCCTTCTGCAAGAGATACGACGTGACCCTTGGCCAGATCCATCCTTCTTTTTGGAAGATAGTGATTCTTCTTCGATTTTTCTCGAGCAAAATCGAGGGGTGTCTTTTTACCCTCGATCACCTTATGCGCTTTTATAGTCGCTGAGTTTATCGAGGAGGGTTAATCAAGCTTGATCTCCGAGCCACCAAAGCGCCGTTCTCGAGTATAGACGAGACTCGTGATCGAGGTTGGATCGACCCATTTGTTCGAGTCAAAACCTCGGACCTGATCCCTGTCGATGATATGTCGTTTCCTAAGAAATGGAATATGAACCGTGAGCACTTATTTTCCTTCGTTTATTTTAATTTTGTGACTGCCTTTCATATTCTTGATCCATTTTTTGTTTCTTGTCACACCCGTGGCACGGATGCCTGAACCGATTCCGGACCTTAAACAATGGGTTGAAGGTCTGGTGCTACAAAGACCGTACTCCGAGCGCGTTCGGCTAGAATTATCAAAGGGTCGATGGAAGGCCCGTAGTCATGGTAAATCTCTTTTTTAATTTGTTTGTTACTCTCTCTTATTTACTTGCTTAACACCCTTTTCCCCTTTGTAGGGCTTGGGAGGGACATTGCCATGAGACCCCCATCTGGTGATGAGAAGGTTCCTGTCCCAAAGCAGATTAAACAAAATAAGAGAAAAGATGTACCAACTTTCCCGGTCTCGGAAAATAAAATATCGGCGAAGCAATCTTGCAAGCCAGAGGGGGGCTCCGGTGTCATGCCTTCGGAATCGATCCGCCGATTAAGGGACGAGCCCGAAGAAGGAGAGGAGGAATTAGCCTGCGTACGGTCTACTGTCGTGATACAACAATCTTCCAAATCGGCGGAGGTGAATGAGGGGACCCTGGCCCTAATTCCGGAACAAGGAAAAGCCGAGACTATTCCGTCTCGAGCTGAGATGGTTGAAGGGGAGACCGAGGGTAGGATTTCTAGGGTAGCAGAGGATATCTCGAGGGATGAGCTCGGGATAGTTGATATTAGCGGATCCCCCTAGATTTCGGATGCTATGATCCGTGAGGCCAGCATGTTGGAAGGTCGATCCTACGAGGGTATTCAATGAGCCGACTGATATCCACTATTTTCTGGATGGGCTCGAGCCAGCTGCCTCGGAGGAGGTTATCGGGTTCGGTGGATTATCGATACCAAAGAAAGTATCATGGTCGAGCTCTATCGGGTCTTCATCGGTTCCAAAGCTGGTGGACCGATTCCCGGCCCGAGTGTTGATCTCGATCGTAGGCGAAAGATAGTGCTCTCCGTCCCGGAGGATACCCGAATTTTCCCTCCCCCCCCCTCACCCCCCCGTGGGGATTACCAGTTACCTTCGGTCCTTGGTGACCGAAGAGGATCAAATAGTGATGAATATGGTAGGAACCGCCTGCCTTTTCAATGAGGCTCAGCATGCTCTGAATCAGGTAATTTTCGATGGCATCTCTGTTATTTCCTTTATACTTAGAGTTGTAGATAATTCTAAAAAAATTTCCCATGCAATCTCGAATGGCATTCTGAATCGTCATATGATGTGGTCCCAAATGAAGTTTATCACTTCCTTTTCTCTGACTTTCTCGAAAGCCTATGCTTAAACCCATTTAGAGAAATAATCAATCATAAACAAAATAAACTGAGCTTTACCTGGGGCCGATGGGAGGGGGCCAACGATGTCCATTCCCCATTTCATGAAAGGCCATGGAGATAGGACCGAGTGGAGTAGTTCGCCAGGTTGATGAATCATGGGCGCATGCCTTTGGCATTTGTCACATTTTCGAACGAACTCCCTTGCATCCTTGCTCATATCGGTCCAATAATATCCTGCCCTGATTACTTTGTGGACCAGCGAATCGGCACAGGAATGATTTCCACAAGTGCCCTCGTGAATTTCACGTAGGATGTAATCGGTATCTCCCGGTCCCAAATATATTGCCAAAGGTCCATCGAACGTCCTTCTAAACAGCGTTCCGTCTTCGAACAAGGTGAACCGTGCTGCCTTTGTGCGTAGAGCTCTCAATTCCTTTGGATATGATGGAAGCTTCCCGTTCTTGAAGTACTCTATGTATTTGTTTCTCCAATCCCAGATTAAACTTGTGGAGTTTATCTCGGCGTGACCTTCTTCGATCACCGATATCATGAGTTGTACGACAGTCCCCGAGTTGATCTCGTCATCTTCGACCGATGAACCTAAGTTTGCAAGGGCGTCGGCCTCACTGTTTTGTTCTCGGGGTACATGTTGCAAGGTCCATTCCTTAAATCGATGTAAAGTCACATGTAGTTTATCCAAGTACCTCTGCATTCGATCTTCTCGGACTACAAAAGTCCCGTTAACTTGGTTTACCACGAGGAGGGAATCACACTTAGCCTCTACAACTTCCGCTCCCAAGCTTGTAGCTAGTTTGAGACCTGCAATCATGGCTTCATACTCGGCCTCATTGTTAGTCAATTTTGTAGTATGATAGACTGTCTAACTACATTATTTGTGGGTGACTTCAGTACGATGCCTAGTCCAGACCCCTTTGCGTTCGAGGCACCGTCCATAAAGAGGGTCCAGACTCCTAAAGAGGCACCCGATTTTATAAGTAATTATTTTTTAATCTCGGGTATGAAGGCCGGCATAAAGTCAGCCACGAAGTCCGCCAAGATTTGAGATTTGATGGAGGTTCGGGGTCGATACTCAATATTGTACCCACTGATTTCTATGGCCCACTTGGCCAATCGACCCGAAAGCTCGGGCTTGTGCAAAATATTTCAAAGAGGATAAGTTGTTACAACACATATCGGATGATACTGGAAATATGGTTTTAGTTTCCTAGAGGCGCTTATTAAAGCAAGCGCTAATTTTTCTAAGTGTGGATATCTAGTTTCGGCCTCGCCTTAGGTCCGACAGACATAATAAATAGGGAATTGCGTACCTCGTTCTTCTCGAACCAGAACTCCACTTACCGCTATCTCTGAGACAGCTAAGTACAGGTAAAGCCGTTCGTCTACTTTCGGGGTATGAAGCAACGACGGGCTCGATAAATACCGCTTTAGTTCTTCCAAAGCCAGTTGGCATTCCGGAATCCATGCAAAGTTGCTTTTCTTCTTAAGCAGCGAGAAACATCGGTGGCTCCTATCTGAGGATCTCGAAATAAATCGCCATCCTAGGGAGGCTATCCGTCCCGTTAGCCTCTGCACGGCCTTTACATTATCTACTATCGTGATGTCCTCAATAGCTTTGATTTTATCGGGGTTGATATCGATTCCTCAATTGGACACCGTGAAACCAAGAAACTTTCCCGAGCCAACCCCAAATGCACAGTTTTCGGGGTTGAGCTTCATATTGTATTCCCTCAGTATGTCGAAAGTTTCCTGCAAATGCTTTAAAAGGTCCTCTGCTCGCAGGGACTTAAGTAACATATCGTCAATATAAACTTCCATTGATTTTCCTATTTGTTTTTCGAACATTCGGTTTACTAGGCGTTGATAAGTTGCACTAGCCTGTTTTAGACCGAATGGCATTACGTTATACCAGTAGGTACCGTACTAAGTGATAAACGAAGTCTTTACCTGATTCTCCGGGTTCAACTGTATCTGGTTGCACCCGGAGTAGGCATCGAGAAAACTGAGAGTCTCATGGTCGGCCGTGGCATCGATCATGCGATCGATATTACGCAAAGGAAAAGAATCCTTAGGGCATGCTTTGTTTAGGTCTTTGTAATCTATACACATCCTAAGTTTGTTTCCCTTCTTAGGGACTACCACCACATTTGCTAGTCATTCGAGGTATTTTACTTCTCGAATAGATCCTATTTTAAGAAGTTTGATTACATCATCCTTGATGAAGGCATGTTGGACCTCGGACTGGGGCCTTCTTTTTTGCTTTACCGGATGGAATTTCGGATCCAAGCTTAGTCTATGAGTGGTTATTTCCGGTGGGATCCCTGTCATGTCAAGATGGGACCAAGCGAAATAGTTCGTGTTAGAAATTAGAAATGGAATAAGCTTTTTCCTAAGCTCGGGATCTAACTTCGTGCCCAGGTATACCTTTCGCTCGGGCAGATGTTCGATTAGTAGTGTGATTTGCTCCAGTTCTTCGACCGTTGATTTGGTAGCGTCGAAATCATCAGGGACCATGAAGGATCGAAGGATCACAGAGTCATCATCTTCGTCAGTCTTCTGATTCTCTAGTTGGGTCGAGGCTGACGTTTGTGATTGCTATTTGGTGTCCTGTTTCTCCTTCGAATCTGATCCATTTGTCGACGATAGTGATGATATCAGAATCATTTCATCGATGACAAACATTTTCTTTGCGGCCGGTTGCTCCCCGTAGACAGTTTTGATTCCTTCTGGTGTTGGGAATTTTAGAACCTAGTGAAGGGTCGAGGGTACTGCTCTCATGTTGTGGATCCATGGCCTCCCGTACAAGGCGTTATATCGCATATCACCCTCGATCACGTGGAACTTCATTGCTTGGATGGTCCCAGCCACGTTTATTGGCAAAATTATCTCGCCCTTAGTAGTTTCACATGCCATATTGAATCCGTTTAGTACCAGGGTTGCGGGCACGACCTGGTCCTGTAGACCGAGTTGCTCTACGACCCTTGATCGAATGATGTTGGACGAACTACCTGGATCAATTAACACACGCTTAACTTGAGTTTTATTCATAAGTACAGATATTACCAGTGCATCGTTATGGGGTTGCGTGATTCCTTCCGCGTCTTCGTCACTAAAGGACAAGGTTCCTTTAGGTGTGTAATCCTGAGTCTGAGATCGCTTCTCTCTTATAATCGACATCTTAGTACGTTTAAGCTTCCGGCCCCTGGGGGACATCGATCCCTCCGATGATCATGTGGATGATGTGTTGTGGCTCTTCTTGTTCGTTTTGTCTATTGAAATCTCTGTTTTTGAAATGGGTTTTGGCCCGGTCACTTAAAAATTCTCGAAGCTGCCCTTCACAGCGGATGCATCGATGTTGAAGTTATATTTTGATAACCGTGGTGCTTCCTTAGGTCCGGTATGCCTATCGAACCCATTCTTGTTCATCATCCCTCGAGACCCTTGTCCTCGATCACTTCTCCTTTTGCCTCGTACGGGGTATTCGCTATTCCTATGATCTTTGTTATACGGCTGGTATCGGTCCATGTTCGACCTTGGTTCTCGGTCGGTATCCCTTTTAATAACGGGCCCAGAACCCAACTGGTCGTCTTCGACTCTAATCTTCGATTGATATCGATTGTGTACATCGGCCCAGGTAACAGCCGGGTACTCGATTATGTTCTGCTTCAACCGTCGTGAAGCCATCGAGCTTCGTTCATTCAATCCTTAGGTGAAAGCTTGAACGGCCCAATCGTTCGTGACCGGGGGTAGATTCATTCGTTCCATTTGGAAACGAGATACGAACTCTCTCAGCATCTCGTTATCTTTTTGCCTTACCTTGAAAAGGTCTGATTTCCTGGTTTCGACCTTTATGGCTCTGGCATGTGCTTTAAAAGAATCGATAAAGTTAGGCGGAAAATTATAATACCATGTCATTGCTCCTTTTGACAGGATTTCACCGAACTTCTTTAAAAATACGGATTCGATCTCGTCATCTTCTAGATCGTTCCCTTTAATGGCACATGTGTAAGAGGTGACATGTTCATTGGGGTCGGTCGTCCCATTATATTTAGGAATTTCGGGCATGTGGAACTTCTTGGGGATCGATTTGGGAGCCGCGCTTGGGGGGGAAGGCTTTTGTACGATTTTTTTGGAATTCAAGCCCTTCAATACCGATGGTGCCCCCGGGATCTGATCAACTCTAGAGTTATAAGTTTCTACTACTTTTTGTCGTTTGCTTCAATCCTCTTTTCTCCTGACTCAATTAATTTTGTTAGTTCCTCGAGCATCCTAATAATTTCGGGATTCGTCCCCGATTCTTGTTCATTTGATCTTACTACAACTGACCCCGTTTTGTGGGTGACTTCTCGGGGTGGACCGGGCTCGGCCCTGCTTGGTGCCTGGGTTTGGCTCTGTAACTGAGCTATTGCTACCTATTGAGCTTGCAACATTTCGAAAATCATACGCAAGTTGATCCCGTCTTCTCCAACAATTTGGGTATTTCGAACTGCAGATCGAGTTTCACCATGAATGATGTTTTCGGGGTCGGAACATTGGTTTGCCTCAATGGCCACATGTGAATTAACGTCAATTGGATCTACGACCCGAGTTCCAACGGGATCGACGATTGGCCTTTCATCCCCTGTCGTCAGGTTGTTGTTCTCATCTTGAAGGCCAACTTCGTTGTCGATAGGTAGGGCCATTAATTGAGAGTTCGTCGTTTTTAACCTGAAATCAAAGACACTTCCAAGAGCAAGTGTAAAATGGTGTATTTTACAGAGATTCATACCAAATAACCACTGTTATCCTTAGCCCCACGGTGGGCGCCAAACTGTTTACCCGAAAAACGGATGGAGTTGAATTTATACGTAGTTCTAACGTGGGCGCCAAACTGTTTACCCGAAAAACGGATAGAGTTGAATTTATATGTAGTTCTAAGAATACGCGGTATAACTTGGTATAAATTAAAAAAATAAGTAGAAATATATCGAATAATGACTGTAAAAAGGAATGAATATAAACCCAAATTGAATAGAGAATGATTGATAAATAAACAAGATGATATCTGTATACGGTCAAAATCGAGTTTGCCCTTCGTGTGATTAATCAAGATTTGAGCATGATGAACTGAGGTTCGTCATTATAATATCGAGATGTGATATGAAGTTGGGTTGTCGAGTTCGAGATCCAGAGACCGATCAATACCGAGCTCGAGTCAATATCAAGCTCGAGAACCAGAGGTCGATCAATATCGGGCTCAAGTCAATATCAAGCTCGAGACCTAGAGGCCGACCAATTCCGAGACCAGCCAAGATCGAGATCGGGCCAAGGGACAAAAGAGCCGTTATAACCGCATTTGGAGAGAGAATCTCTGTGGAAAGCAAGGAAAAGCTAATTAATTAATCTATTATGGGATCCCCTCTATGTATTTTTTTGTCCTCAAGATAGAATTCCCCCACTATATTAAGAATAGTTATCATTTGTAAAGGGGACATTCTAACATTCAGAGATTATTGAGATTTATAACACACAGTCAAATATTATCCTTTTTGGGGATTACGATATTGATTCATCTTGTTCATTTATCAATCATTCTCTATTCAATTTGGGTTTGTATTCATTCCTTTTTACGGTCATTATTCGATATATTTCTACTTATTTTTTCAATTTATACCAAATTATACCGCGTATCCTTAGAACTATGTATAAATTCAACTCCATCCGTTTTTTGGATAAACAAAGACAAAGAGCTTATCGAAGGAAAAGCAGATGAAAGAACTCGGTAGAACGGTAAAAATAGGTTAGCAAAATCCACCAAAATAGTCCGTAGACAAATGCAGCTCATTATATTTGTATCAATTCACCGCATGGAACTTGTAATCTGAGACCAATGGTGGAACGAAGTTAATTATAAGCCTATTGACATATACCTTGTTTAGGGAAGCACACGGCCAAAAATAACTTACGGACACTTGCTATTTCCGCAAGACTAATGAATTCATATACATCTATTATTTAATTAATCATAGTAATTCAAACATACTCTCACCTTAATTTTTCACTTAAACGTTAGAAAATTAGTGTGAATCGGTATATATAAACTTCAGGTGTAACCAACTTAACCTTTGAAGAATTATTCACTGATAGTTATAATTAACTTGAGCCAATAGAGAAATTTACTTGTTCTTTACCCAAACGACTTGTAGGATCTATATCTAGTTTTACTCCCAATTGAACAATTGAACGAAAGCAGGTAACACCAGACAATCAAATCTATGCCTCCATGAAGAAATGAAAAGTCTACATGGACGAATAGCCACCCAGTAGAGGCAAGAGTTTTAAAATCAAGAAATTTAAGAGTAACTTGACAATCTGATGTTTAGAGCCTACAATAAAAAAGCGCAAAATGACAATACAAAATAAAAACAGACAACAGAAGAACAGAATATTTTTACCTTTTTGTGCATCTATATTAAAAGAATAGTTTAGATATTAAAGGGTGGAAAAGTCGTTTAATTTCTTGTAGATATTTGGTCTTTCAGTCTTCCACATTGATATTTTGCAACTATGAAGAGAGTGAAAGGATGAAGTCGTACAGTTTTCTCAGTACCATCCAAGATGTCACAGAGACTTTATTGTTTGATTTCAATTATACTTTTTCCTAGATAGATGATTGTGGAGTCCATAACACTGCATTGTTGTAGATGGTTCAAAAAGAATTTGATATAAGTAGGTTTAAAAAATAAATACTATCAAGAGAAATGCCATTGAACCGAAGCAAAACAATAAGAATGGAAGTCAAACTCTACCTTATTGGACTTTAGAGCCAACCGTTGTAGCATCCAGTTGAAAAAACAATCTTCTCTGTCCCTCTTCATCTGTGACCTGAAATCCTCTTAGTCTCTGACTATAGGGATAATTTTTTTCGCTATCTTTTTTCGAGATCGGTTGTGACATTTACGAAGGGTCAACCCCTCGGAATTTTTAGTTCTTGGCCTCTATTCACACTTAAACATCATATGCAGTTACTGAAAGGGTGTATGGCTCATATGCAGTAAAAGTTACTGAAAGGGTGTATGGCACGACGAAGCTTTGCGGCTATGCTATTCTTGGAATTACTTTTATAAGTAAAGGATCCAAATTGAAAACAACAGAGCTTCTGAGAATAAAAAGGTTTGATCAAGCACTTCTACAGCGCAGCGCTGACGTGTCTAAATGCAATATAGGATCAATAAAGTACTAAAGATAAGATAAACAAAAATATCGACTTTCTCATATTGTCAATGAGTAACACTACTATTGGCAATGCCAAGACATTATCGTCGTACACTTCCTCCCTCAACTATAAAGTGCGGTGTTTCATCAGATGTTCAGTTGTAATCTACAACAATTATGTAATATAGGAAACAACATTCCAAATGTCAAAAATCCAGTGAGCAATTTTAGGGGTTGCCAGTTAGATCCGATAAACAATTTTCAAGATTGGCTAATCAAGAAGCTTGGATTTCAAAGATTACTTAAAGCTCAATTGACTATACTATCCACTTAATGAATTTTTAACATGAACTGAACTACTTCAAAGGTAAAATTTATATTAATATTTGCCTTTGAATTTAGTTTTCCTTCTCTTCCAATCATTCCAAGCAAGAAGGGAATGGAACCTTGAAAGTCATTAGCAATAAACCAATAACTATATTATAGTCTATTTAAAGTGTCATCAGTTCATAGAAAAATACATGACATAGCATCATAGCCTAATTTGACCAGCAGCTACATAGCATCAAAGAACATCAAATACAACAGATGGTAACAGAAAAAATAGACTTGAAGCAGTAATTAATAAAGAATACTCATTTTATAAAACATAAGACCACCGATTCAAACTTATGATACAAATTAACTTAATTTTTATGCATCACAAGTTGCAAATATTAATTAGTAGAGTTTGACACCAGGCCACTAGCTATGAAATTGAGAAGTATGGAACGAACCCAACAAAGACATGGAAAGGGAAACAAATGAATAAAAAAGGAGAAGAAGATTGGGAAGAGATTGAAAGAAAACCATACCTGAGATTTAAACACCCAACAGTGAAAAAGATTAAGTGCAATAAAAGGTCTTTATTCCAAGACTGAAGAAACTGAAGAAGCATTAGTTGAAGGTGAAGAAAGAAAGAGGTTGTTGCTGTCATTTTTGAAATAGACACTAAACAGACAAGTCGAAACTCAAGCGCTTCCAATATATAGTAAAGTAAAGTAATATATATGAAAATTAAAACATTTGTATTGCAAAATATATCGACTGAAAACAGTTTTGAGCGTATTTAATTGTTAGTTCTAAGGCTCCAATGTCATTCAGCCAATTGGTCGAACATATGGCATGCAATTTCAGGGAAATATATGAAAGTGCGACATGAATTAGCCATCCAAAAACAATTAGGGCGAAGTAATCACAGCAACCCTTCATCAATTTCACACAACCATCAAAATAGTCCAATGTCATTCAGCCAATTGGTCGAACATATGGCATGCAATTTCAGGGAAATATATGAAAGTGCCACATGAATTAGCCATCCAAAAACAATTAGGGCGAAGTAATCACAGCAACCCTTCATCAATTTCACACAACCATCAAAATAGTCCAAAATAAGAAGAAATACAAAAGATATCTATCAAAATCTCATCACCATGTAAAAGAAATAGAACAGAGCCCAAAAACACAGAATGAAACTGCAAAAACCAACACATATCATCGAAATCCCATCACCAAGAAAATCCGCATAATTCACATATATGATAAACCCCAAAGCTAAAGAGCAATTGAAAAAAATGTAGAGATCAAGTAAAAGCTAATGGCTAGAGTGAAGAAGAAACTTAAAGGAAAAGCTGGAATAGGGCAATAATCGAGTAGGACTTGAGACCAAACTCAAATTTCAACTCAAAAAGGATCATCTCCTGGTTTTTGCCCTTTCTCGATGCTACGCTTTGATTGTGGTGAATTGTTGCTGTACTGTGCATGCCTAGAAAATTCCAGATTGGGATATTGAGTAGAAAGAGAAAGAAAAGGGAATTAAGATGTTAAAGAGAAGAGATGCACACCTAGAGTCATATAACAATTACAGGTAGACTTATGGGTAGACAAATAAACCACGTATATGTATGATACAACAAAAGTGATGCTAAATGACTAAACTGCCTTCAAGCTTTTTGAAATAGACACTAAACACACTCAAGCGCTATCGAAGAAGAATTTGCGTTATCAATTGTCATTTCTCACTGTCAACAGAAGAGTTTAATTAATGGCAAAACCAGAACAGTAAACAATATTGTAATTACCAATAAACAATACGTATGATAAATAAAAATCGAAGTTTTTATATACTGTTTCACACAAAACGATGAAGCTTTTATGTTTTTCAAATCGTTTTCTGAATTTTAATACTCTGATGAAGTTTTTATATCTTCAAATCAGAATAGTAAAAATCAGAAGGAGTAGAAAATCACACAGGCTTTAATCTCCACAAACAGAATACAGAATATAAAATAATTTTCATAAGATTGTTATAAACTTGTATTACTGTAATAAATATTAAAAGCAGTAAACTTTCTAAAGAAAGTCAGTAGAAACAGTATGTCAAAATAATATCTGGAAAAAAATAATTTCTGGAATAAATCGAGCCCACTGAATACACAATGTGTCCTTAAGGAAATTATTCCCCTCAAGTACCCAAGGTGCTGGAATATATCCTCCTAGGATAGAACGATTTAACTCACCGGAGTGCTGGTACCAAAAACACCGATGAACAGCGAACCACTCGAAGGCTGTAAAACACACTGGAATTTTTGTGCATAAGAAGAAGAAGAAGATCAGAAAATTTCGTAAGTAAAGATTCTAGGATTCAAGGCATATTTATAGACCATTTGACACTGTTTCTGAAAAGATTTGCAACCTTTCAGAAACAGCCATAGTTGTTGGAACAGGTGGGAAGAAATATTGCGGGAAAACAGAAAGCGGATTTAAAATAATCCGGGAAAGAAAACCGGACCGGACCGAAGCCGAGAGAGCGACGACGACGGCGCGAGGCTTGCCTTCTTCTTAACTCTTTGAAAGCTAGAAGAAGAGCAATTGTATATATATCCATCAAAAGTCTTTTCTTCCTCCAATATGGGAGGATGTCCCTTTAGTAAGGAGGGAAACTCAAATATTTTATTTTCTCTCCATTTCCCATTCACCCTCTTTAAGCTACACAAGCTTAAAATCCCAACAGAGTTGCGGTCTGTTAAGCTCTTGGCTTCTAGACTTGAAAATTTTCTCTCATATCGTATAGGTGCAGGTACCATCCACCTATACCAGCTGATCCGCAGGGACTAAATACGATTCTGCGACACATGAATTAATATAGCAGTTTCTTTCGGGAAAAAATTGAATCAACACTTTCAGTCAAACATCTAAATGAAATACAAATATTTAGGGCGAAGATAATAACAAAGTATGGAAAATAATAGAATCTTACCAAATATTCCACGTAATGCATTCTCGCACTCTTGATAATAGTTTAGAAAGCAAGGTGTTGTACTACATGAGTTATGCAATTTCTTCTTCTTTTTTTTGTCCATCTCCATATTTATGGCACAAGATTCTTATCATTCCCTACTTTCTAAGGTCCCCTCAGAAATGTTTTTCATCAAATAGTAAAGAAGCATGCATTTTGCAGAAGCATACGAATATACTTATTAATGGTTCTCAAACTCCTTTGTTGGGTCACATGATTTACATACATCACACGGGAAATTAATAAGAATATCAAAGAGTGCAAAACTTCTTACTTCTTTATACCATTCCACTGCCAATACAGTTGATTATGTGTTAGTAGTGATGACCAGCGATCATCTTGATTGCCGTATCCATTCCCTGGGTAATGCACAATATATAACTACTGATTCTAATGGATAGGCACAACAAATACTCTTAGAATGTAACTAATCATAGCAATTTGCAGTTCACACCAGTGTTTCGGTGAGTACAACTTAATTAGCACTATAAATTCATATCTTCTACATATCTATCCATCTACACAATCTTCATTTATCAGTGTGGTTTAAATTCAAACACATTACCTTCTAAAAGAACACTATAATTTCACATGCATCCCAAAGATTGTAAGGAAAAAAATAGCCTCCGTTGAATTAAGCATGTATATTACGCTGAGGTCAAAGCACAATGAGCAGTCATAAAAGAATCAGTGAAGATATATGCATGTGCCATGAAATGGATGAGACATTCATCTAATAACATGCTTCACTTGAATTCATTCTTTAATTTTTTAAACCATCACAAATGGTATATCATTTCACAGATGATGAGGTACATGTACAAATAGAGAACTGGACAACTCTCAAAGTTTAAACTTAAACATGAATGAAGATAGGTCTAGAATTCACTTCATAAATTAAGTTAATGGTTCGCAGACCGAAGAAAACAAAGATAGATGCATCAGCAAAAATAATAAGGAATGCACCAGCAAAAATAATAAGGAATTGAATACATTTGTTTCCTTGGTATTAAATTATCAATATCATAATAATTCTATTATTTGAGCTGAACATAAGGATGTGGGATATATATTGTTGAGTAACAATTATTACTATTTTTTCCAAAGAAGTATTATATCAAGCATTGAGTCAACTACCAGCTTTTATTTTTAGCTCACTATTTATGAAGTAACCTCAAAGTTTGAAGTAAATTACTCACTTGAACATGAAAATTATTTCCTTGGACTCGTAATAATATTGCAAAATGCAGTTTCAGAAAAACTTACACATCGTAGACAGCAAAAGAAAGCCAGTAAGAGGATTAGGAGTAGGAGTGGGCATATTTCGGTCCGAACCGAAGAAACCAACCGAATCGAAAATATTTTTATTTCGGTTTCGGTTATTCGGTTTTTTCGGTCGGTTTCAGTTTAAAATTTTAAAATTTCAGTTTTTCGGTTCGGTTTTCGGTTATTAATTTATTTGGTCCAGTTAACCAAAAAACCGAATTATTAGCATATAGATTCTTTAAGTTATATATAGGCTAAGCCCATAGGTAATAATATAGGCCCAATTTTGAAGTCCATCAAAGACCCAATTCAAACTTACCATTTTATTCTAACTTACGAAAATTTTGAAAGAAAACCAACAAATTCGTCAGTCCAATTATTATATAGAGAGCCCAATATGATAATGTTCAAACCGAAAACCGATTAGAAATAAACCGAACCGAAATTAAAAAACCAAACTGAACCGAACTTATTTCAGTTCGATTTCGGTTACTACTTTTATAAAACCGAAAACCAAAACGAATCGAACCGAATTTCTTCAAAACGAACCGAACCGACCGAACGCCCACACCTAATTAGGCGCTTTAGGTGGAAGTGGTTGAGGCGGTACAGGAAGTCAAAGCCTCTCCACAAAGACTCCAATCTTAATCCAAAGTACTGAATGAAAATAACATATTTTTTAAAAAATAATCTGATTTAAAATCCAACAACCAAACATGATAGATTTCTTTACCGCTTGTTTAGATGGTTGTTACCTGATATATTGTATCGTATTGTTACTTTAAATGCAATGTTTATTTGTTACTTAAAGTTTATTGTATCGTACCGTTAAATCCGTCGTTACGTAACGACGAAAAGTACCACTTTATGTAACGACGGATTTGGTGTGGTGGCATCATTACCTTACTTTTTTCTCATTTCGCCCTTCTTTATAATAAAATAATCATATTTTATCATTTACCCTACTTTTTTATATAATAATTCTACTTCGTATTCAATTTTTTCTTAGTAATGTTGCAAGTTTATTCTTTATATTTTTTGTGCGTGACAACATGAAATGACAGCAAACGATACAATCTATCCAAACATTGTATTCATCAAGCAATACAGTACAATACAATACGATACGACATGTAACAACCATCCAAAGAGTTTTTGGCCAATATTATTCTTTATCTTTGAGGATAGGTCTATTTTGGTCCCTCAAATATAGCCCTGACCATATTTAGTCCCTTAAGTATGCTAAAGTGAAGCATCTTTAGTCTCACTGACACAATGTGTTCAAAAAACTAACGGTGTTACCCAACTATGATTCATAAAGCAAATCTTCTGCTCTGAAGAAAAACGTTTCCTCTCTTTTTATTGGATAACGCAAATTATCACTTTAATTCCTCATTTTTAAATAATGTCTTCCAAAATTTTGACCTTGAAAATATCCTCTTCTGTGTCAGTTTTCAATGAGAAAATAACATTATATAGCTGTTGTAAAAATAATAACCGAAAAATGTATAAAATTTGTATATATATATATATAGACATTTTATATGTTAATATACAAAAATTATACAAATTTTATATACTTTTTCCGCTACCAAATATAAATAGTTTTTCGCAAGGGCTGCTAAAAGTGATAATACAACCTGATTATTCGTTTGCTTCAATAATCTGCCTAGAAGTGATCCTAGCAGCTCTATTTTTTTTCAAATTTTAAATTTTCTTTTTTGAAAAAATCAACCGAAATTTTTAAATGTATATATACACAAATTTTATATATTTTTCCGGCTATTATTTTTACAGCGGCTATACAGTGT